>NC_142009.1:247749717-247915717 GCF_049901735.1 Notechis scutatus | reverse complement strand
TACAAGACAAAGAGCAAGAATCAACTAGATAATGGATGAGGAGAAGAAAATATTATCAATTAACATAAACGGCCTGAATTCTAGGATAAAAAGGAAGAGAATACTAACTAAACTAATTAAACAAAATGTAGATATAATATGATTACAAGAAACCCATATAAGGAAGTTAGATGAAAAATATTTAGAATGCCCCAAGCTAGGGAAACTATATACATCACCAGCAGACTTTGGGAAAAAGAAAGGGATAGCAGTATATGTGAAAGAGGATATGAAAACAGACCTAATTTGGACAGATTCCTATGGAAGAATTCTGGTTTTACAAATTTGGATTAACTCAACCCCAATTCTATTCTATTTATGCCCCTAATGAAAACCAAAAAGAATTTTTTAAACAATTACATGAAAAAATAGTGGGATTAGAAAAAAGGAATATTTGTATCTTAGGGGACTTCAATGCCATTGTGGACCATCAAAAAGACCACAGTAGTGGGAGGAAGAAGAGGAAAAAGAGAGAGTTACCGAAAACATGCGAGGAAATTAAATTTGATAGATATGTGGAGAAAATTAAACCCGGAGAAAAAGCAATTTACATTTTACTCCAATCCACACCAATCATGGACATGAATTGATATGGTGTGGATGAATGGTGAAATAGCAAATGAGTTAAAAGAAATTGAAATTTTACCTAATGAGTGGGCAGATCATAATCCGATTCAGATAGTGTGGAAAGGTAGGAAAAAGCCAAGGAAAAGGTGGACGCTAAATACACAGCTAATTAAAGAAAAAAGTTTATGAATAGACTTAAGGAGGAATTAGATTACTTTTTAAAAGAAAATAATAATGAGGCAACTATGAAGCAGGATATTTGGGATACAATGAAGGCAGTAATAAGGGGCACAATGATATCATATACTGCCAGGAGGAATAAAGAAAACTACGCCCAACAAAATAAATTAAACAAAGATTTAAAGAACGAGAAACCCAACTACAAAGTACTCCAAAGGATTGTAGATTGCAAAACCAGATGATAGTAACTAAATACAAATTGAACTTAAGTGTACAGGAAGGAATGATTACAAAGTTAAATATAGCTAGACAGATATTCTTTGAACAGACTAATAAACCAGGAAGATGGCTGTCCTACAAACTCAAAAAAGAAAAACAGAAAAGATTAATTTATCAATTAATAGATGGAAATGGGGATGCCCAACAGGGAATAGAACAGAAAAAAGAAATTGCATATAAATATTTTGAAGACCTTTATAAAAAGGAGGAGGTAAAGGAGGATATGATAAGAAATTATTTGGGTGTAACAAAAGACAAAATAATTAGGGATGAGATGAAAGAAATGCTAATTAAAGATATTATGTGGTCTGAACTGAAAACAGCAATAGAAAATCAAAAGAACAAAAAAACTCCAGGACCTGATGGGATCCCAGGGGAATTTTACAAGGCAATAGGAGAACAAATAGGACCCATCATGGTGGAAGTATATAATGAGGTTTTACTTGCAGCTAAAATACCGGATTTATGGAGGGAGACATTGATTTCGCTGATTCCGAATGAAGATTCAGATCCTTGACTCATACAAACTATAGACCAATTTCTTTGTTAAATATTGATTATAAAATATTTGCTACAATTATAGCAAATAGACTAAAAAGAATCTTGAATGAATATATCCATAAAGACCAAAACTGATTTCTCCCCAATAGACAAATTAGGAACAATTTAAGAATAGTGTTAAATGTTTTGGAATAGTACGAAGCCCATCCAGAAAAACAAATAGCCCTCGTATTCTTGGATGTGCAGAAGGCCTTCGACAATTTAAATTGGCAATTCCTAATCCAACAAATCTACAATATGAATCTAGGCACTAAATTTGAAAACATCGTGAGCACAATTTACGCCTCACAAAAGGCAAATATTATAATTAATGGAGAATATAAGCGCTCAATAAAAATAGAGAAAGGAGTTAGGCAAGGATGTCCATTATCTCCCCTGCTCTTCATACTATCTTTGGAAACACTGCTTACATGAATTAGACAGAACCCAGGAATAAAGGAGTTAAAAATTAAGAAAGAATATAAATTGCAGTCATTTGCAGATGATATGGTCTTTTTCATAGAGGGCCCAATTGAAGTAGGTCAAGAACTGTTGAAAGAATTAATCAATTTGGGAAAGTCGCAGGACTTAAAATTAACAGGGAAAAAATGAAATTGATAGCCAAAAACTTAACAGAAAAACAGAAATTAGAATTGGAAAAGGCAATGGGATTACAGGTGGTAAAAAAAATTAAATACTTAGGAATATGGCTGACGGCTCATTGTAAGACACTAATGGAAAATAACTATAACAAACTACTACAACAGGTTAAAAAAGACCTAGAGTTATGGGTTAAATTGCAATTCTCCCTATTAGGCACGATTGCCACTATTAAAATGACTATTCTCCCTAAATATATTTATTTGTTCCAGACAATACCAATAAAAATACATAAAAACTACTTTGTGGAAGGGAAAAAACCGAGGATAAATTTAAAAGCAATGCAAGATATGAAGAGCAGGTGGGGTATGGCACTCCCATATACCACAGTGCAACCTTTTTACTATGGCTGAAAGAATGGGTAAATCTATCGAATAAAATAATATTATTTCTAGAAGGCCATGATTTAAGGGGGTGGTGGTGGCATGCGATTTATGGGACACGGGGAAAACCAAACAAAATTACTTCCACAGACATGTAATTAGAGAGTCTTTATTGGCTAATTGGAATAAAATAAAGAAAAAACACTATCTAAAGATCCTGATTTGGATCTCAATGATGGAGGTGATGATACATCCGAACAATGTGGATCTTAACAAGATGATAAAATACAAAGACCTACTGGATGCACAAGCAACTTTAAAATCATGGCAAGATCTCCAAGAACAAGGGCTACAAATTCACTGGTGGGCTTACCTCCAAATAGAAAATAGATATAGACAGGACAAGAAAGTTTTTGGAATTTACAGTAAGCTACAACAATCAGATAAAATCTTACTAGGTTCAGATAAAAAAAATAACCAAATTTTACAACTACCTATTAGAGATAGAACTAGAGGAGGAAGTAGTCAAAGGCAATATGATAGCTTGGAGTAGAAATATAGGACGTAGCATCACCTTAATAGAATGGGAAAAGGTTTGGATTAGGAATAATAAAATCACAAAATTGGCAACATATAAAGAAAATGCCCATAAAATGTTTTATAGATGGCATCTCTCTCCTTCGAGATTAGCGAAGATGTCTCCTAACATGAATCCGAATTGCTGGAAATGTAAAAAGAAACACGGAACATTCTTTCAATATGTGGTGGTCCTGCACAGAAGCCCAAAGATACTGGCGGAGAATCAAAAAATGGTTGGAGGAAATAACGGCGAGCAGATTGAATTAAAACCAGAATTCTTCCTATTAGGGATATTCAATAGACAACTCGCCAAAAAAGCCAAATATATAATATTGCACATACTTACTGCAGCTAGATTAACCTTTGCACAGTGTTGGAAATAAGCTGACATTCCAATAGAGGAAATGACTATTCAGAAAATAGTAACCTGTGCAGAAATGGATAAATTGACCCTAGCACTTAAGGATAAAGAATCATCAGAATATTACAAAAAATGGGAATGTTGGTATGATTGGATAGAACAAAGATAGATAATATAATAGTAAATATTATTAATCCGTAAAGGAGGTAGTAACCATATACTCGCATTAAGACTTAATTGTAAATATGACACCAATAATGATAATAAGGAACCACAAACTGTCGATAATGGAATTGCTTTTTATTCTTTTTTTTTTCCTATTTTTTCTATGCTGTGTATGTGTTTGTTCATTTATTTTAGTTGTATATTCAATAAAGTTTGTTTATTAAAAAAAAAAGTTCCTTCCTAGCTTGACTGGCACCGTTTGGAACAAAAATAATAACTTTGGTAACACATTCATTTTTACAGTTGCTATCTGTCCCAGCAATGACAGTTGTATCTTAGCCTAATTATCTAAATCCTTTTGAATTTGAAGTATTAATTTATCATAGTTGTCTTCTTTTATCAATGAACATTTTGCCATGAGCCAAATTCCAAGATATTTTACTTTTTTTACTATCTGCATACCTAATTTATTTGCTAGTTCTTCATTTTGTTTCTTGGTGCAGTTTTTGGTTATTATTTTAGTTTTTTCTTTTATTAATTTTATGCCCTTTCCAAATTCTTCTATATCTCTCATTAGTGTAGAACTTGTTTCTTTTGGGTCTTCCATTATGAATACCATATCATCGGCAAAGTCTTGGCGTTTATACTCCTCTTTTTTAACAGTTAATTCTTTAATACCTCAATTTTGTCTTATCTGTGACAACAATACTTCTTCAGATAATATATATAACAATGGGGCTAGTGGACATCCTTGCCTCACTTCTTTGCTTATTTTTAAACCATCCGTGGTTTCTCCATTCACTATCACTTTTGCCATTTGCACTTCATAAATTGTTTTAATAAGTCCCAAAAAATTTTCACCAAATTGCATATTAGTCAATTGTTCGATGAGAAAATGCCAATTTAAGTTGTTAAACGCTTTCTAGGCATCCAAGAACATAAGCGCCATTGGTTTATTTGGATGCATCTCATAATATTCTAGGACTCCATAATCAGTCTTGTGTTGGTCTTCATCTGCCTATTTGGGAGAAAACCATTCTGGTCAGAATGAATAATTTCCCTTAGTATTTTTTTCAGTCTTTCGGACATTATCATAGCTAAGATCTTATAGTCCACGTTTAGGAGCGAGATCGGTCTGTAATTTCTTATTTGCTGGGGGTCCGTCTCTTTCTTATGTATAAGTGTTACATATGCCTCTGTCCATGTCTTCTGTATTTTGGCTTGTTCTAATGCATCATTATACAAGTCCAGCATTAATTCCTCCAATATTTCCTGGAATTCTTTATAAAACTCTGATGGTATCCCATCTGGCCCTGGGGTTTTACTCATTTTTTGTTTCCCAACTGCATCTTTAATTTCTTTTATAGTTATTTTATTGTTTAAGAAATCTTTTTTGACATCCGATATTTTAGGTAAGTTCTTTTTTTTTTTTTTTTTGAGGTATTGGATGATGTCCTCCTCTGGGATTTCTCCATGGGTATACAAATTAGCAAAACACTTTTGGGCAATCACTTTCTTTTCGTCTATCTGGGATCGTAAGCTCCCATTTTCATCTCTTAATGCTACTATTGTTCTTTTTTCCTGTTCCTTCTTTAGCTTGTGTGCCAAACATCTCCCTGGTTTGTTTGCATTCTCAAAAAAGTTTTGCTTCACTAATTTAATTTTCCTGGCCATTTCCTCCTGTACATTCAAGTTTATTTCATGTTTCACCAGATCCATTTCTCTTTTGAGGTCTTCATTGCTAGGGTCTTGCATGGTGGCTTCCAAGTTTTCCAATTTCTCCTGCCTTTCTTTCTGTTGTTTCTTTTTTTCTTTTTGCAGCATAGGCAATTGTTAAACCCTTTGTTGTATCCCATAAATTTTGCACTGTTATCTGCTCTTTCAAATTAATTTCGAGGAATATTTTTAATACTTTTTCTATCTTCCGAATATATACTTTATCCCTTAATAATTTTTTGTTAAAAGTCCACCTTCCTCTTTCCTCTCCATTTAATTTTAATTGGATTATGATCAGCCCGGGTATTTGGCATAATCTCCATTTCCTCTATGTTTTCCATTAATCCCAAATCCATCCATATCATGTCTATTCTGGACCATGATTTGCAGGGATTGGAAAAGAATGTAAATTGTTTTTTGAGAGGATTTAATTCCCTCCAAACATCTTTCAACTTCAATTCTATTGCCATTCTATTAAATGTAGATGGGAGTGTTCTCCTCTTTTTTTTAAAATGCTTTTTACTGCTTTTATAATCTTTTCCTATGTTAGGAACTGCATTGTAGTCTCCTACTATACACACATTCACCTGTTATTTACAGAAATCACTTTAGACCAGAAGAAGATATTGTTGGTAACAATATATGCTCCAAACACAAACCAGAAAGATTTTTATTCTAAACTCCATCAGAAGTAGTTCTACCATTTCTAAATAACTCCTTTAAGAGAAGAAAATCCCACAGCTGTGTTACAACCATTGCACATATACTGTATGCAAATGCAAAATTAATATGCTAAAAATAACTTTGGGGGTATTATAATCTTGAATACTTTAGTGCAGTGCAAGATTTGGAGTATAATCCTATGTGCCTATACTTAATAGAAAACACTATTGAACCATTAATCCATATGAATAGTGTCTCTAAAATATTTTAATTTCTACCTTTTTTTTTTTGACCTTGATAGTAGAGCTAATCTAAATTAAGGGAACTTGCAAGGTTGCATACTATGAAGGACATGGCTGTGTCCATTTTGAACTTCTGCCTGTTCATATCTATGTCCTCTTTTCAAAATGTTTAGGGTTCTACATGCATTAAAACTTGATTTTGTAAAACCGCAAAGATAATTCAGGAGTAAACGTGGACTGGTATAGATTTATTTTAACTGTTAGATGTATGCCTTTTGATAAAGAAAAATACAAGCATACTTTGACTCTGCCATTTTGGCACAGGTTTCCTTTAGATTTTTTAGGCACACAATAGCAATAGTTTCCCCATAAACTTTATTTATCAATATAAGTAAATAAAACTGTCCCATCTGGGTTTAAGTAAGCAGCAGCAGAGCAACAAAACAACAGAAAATAATTGCCATGCTACAACATGTTTGGCTTGGAACATGTATGCTAGCAGACTCCAAAGCAGGTTTTAGATCAGAGGAATTCACACATACCACTTCTTAGGCTGGTTACTTCTCTTTTTAAGTCCAGGAAAATTAGTTTAGAAAAACATAATTCAGAAACTAAAAGGATTTGTTACAGAAGGCAATGCAATTTAAGTTAAAGACAGTTGTAAAGCTACTACAGTTGTTTGCAGATCTTTCTGAAAATACCAGATGCTGCTCTAGCAGCAGAAAAAAAAAAACAATATGTTTTTAAAGCGACAGATGGTATGGCATCATCTGAAAATATTCTTAGTTTTATTTTGAGATTATATGAATGATTGTTTTCTTCTTACATTACTGTAAATGCTACATACTGAGTGCCTTATTGCTTTACTTATGACATGTTTCTAATGAACAATAAACAGAACTGCTCATATGCTTCAGAAATCACTGACATGGTTGAGAAGAGCCTAGAGGATCTGCATATGTTAACAAGCAGATATAAGCTAAGATATTTGAAAAAGAGAGTAGACCAGCTAAATTACTCCTCGCTATTTTCTTTCCAAGTTGATGTTCAATAACAGAAGGTTACATCAAAATGATTATTTAAAGTGATGATGAGGAATTGGGAAAGAAAGCCCAATTAAATTTCCTCCTTTTTTCTATCCTTTCTATTCGAAACCTAATTTTGCTTTTGTTCAAAATTGTCAAAGCACAGAAGGACTTCACTCACTCTTACTTTTGACACATAAACTATGAATTTAACATTTTCCAATGAGATAATATGGTGTGCCTTGGATGGCTGAAACATTAATGGTGTTTGTTAGTGGAAAAACTCGTGTTACAAACCCCCTATAACAGAGTTTCTAGTGCAAAAATATCTGAGTCTGAAAAGATTATGAATATATGTCATTCAGTCACAATTCTTTCAATCTCAAATATTCCACAAAAAATAACATCTGTTTCTAAAGAGAAACTTGCCCACCCTGGTGTTTGCTGTTTTCAATATGACAACCTAAGCTGTTTTACTCTTGTAGCCATTGTTTAAAAGAAGGTTAAATTGTTTCAGTAGGGAGAAAAGAAAGTCGAAAGAGGTTGACAATGTACTTTCATGAATGCATAGTCTAAAGCATCCCATATAGCCTCAAGATGGCAGCTTCTTACTAAACATTCTTATATTTGAAGAATGCAGAAAAGTGGCTGTTGTGAAATAATACTAGGATAAAAGCCTATATAACCCATTTAGAAATTCAAAGGAAGCAAGACAAATAATTGTTATATAGGGATGCATTTGTTTACTTACTAATATACAATTAAGAAATGGCATTGTTTTGTTTTTGAAGAACTACCACAATCCAAACCCAATAAGAGTAGAAAGACATAAATATTACAAGCTTTTTTGTTATAGTTATAAACAAGCTAATCTATTGTGTTTGTTTCAGAACATACTACAGAGGACAATAGAAATGTAAGATTCATTATCACTGTGGCCTAAATTAGCCAATTCCATTGTTTCCACCAAGAAAACCTATGTCAAAGTGTAATGTAAGAAGGCTGTTCCAACATTTTCCCCATCAGTATTTTAATGATTATTCCAACAATAATATCACTCCAAAGTTATATTAGGGAACCTTCCTAGATTATAGCCAGAATAGTTTTATGCACATGGTATATATAAGCAAATAACATTTTGGTTTTATTTTGTTTCCTCACTATCCGAGAAACCCTAAGAAAGCTCATTATGTACTGCAGTAGGTGATCATGTACAACAATATTTCATCATTCATTTTTAACCTAAAACCAATCAATCAGAATTTATGCAAAGATTCCTGCAAAAAGTAAATTCATTAGGATTTAGAAATTTGATTAAAGGGGGAGATTTCAATCAAATTCCAAATAATGAATTGAACTGATCTTCTAAAACAGGATGAGAGAATACGACAATACATGCCAGTTTTATTGATATGTAGTGAAATAAACAATTCATTCAAGGCAACAGAACTAATTAGTTATCAGATTATCCTAAGAAATATTTTAAAACAGCGTATCCAATAGACTCTAGCTTTTTCCTGATTCAATTAAACAACAGCTAAAATAAGAGGTGGTGGGATACCAATTGTAAAATATTTATAGAAAGACTTCCTATTCTATGTATTTTTACCATTACAGAACAAAACTTCAACTAACAGCTTTGTTGTGAAAACAAATCCACATTAGATTTGCAAAGCATCCCAGTATTGTCAGGGTGGGAGAATTATGACAAATCAGTTCCCAAATCCAGTCAGCATTTAAATGCACAGCAAAGGTCAGCATTATACTGAATTGGCTTTCTGTTTGTCTGTGTGGCTCTTCCATGAAGAAGAACCTCCTCATTTCAGGTAGTCTTTGACATACAGTCATAATGCCCATTGCAGACAATTGTTGTAACATTTTTGTGGTGGTTGTTAAAATGAATGCAAGGGATGTAAAGTGAACACTATGGTTGTTAAGCAAACCAATAATTCATTATCGGCATGGTTTTGGCAAAACCTGGAAGTAAGTGGCAGTTTCTGGCAAAACCCTCGTAAAAGCGACCTTCATAACTTGAAGACTACCTATAGCAGTTGTGGCTAACCTTTTTGGGCTCCTGTGCCGAAAATTGCACACACGCTTGTGCTCTCTCTCACACATACCAGCACCCAGAAGGCAATGCGCACAGCCCCCCCACGGCCCCTGTGCATGTGTGCGCAATCCCCCCAATTACCTGCACTGCACATGCACGTGCCTCCCAGCTGATTTTTGGGCCTTTTCCCCATATTTCTGGAAATACTGGAAGTGACAAAAAGGGCCCATTTTTCGGCCTCCAAAGGTACAGAGGCTTCCCTCGAGCCTCTGGGAGGCTGAAAAAAACCCAAAAATCAGCTGGGAGGTGCACTCATGTGCAGTGAGGTAAGAGTGCCTAGGGCTCACGTGCCGACACAAATGGCTCTGCATGCTACCTGTGGCACGCGTGCCATAGGTTCGCCATCACGGACCTATAGGGATTCTTTAATGTGCTTTTTGGTGCAGCTTTAATGTGCCTTTTTATTCATAAATTGTTGTAAAGATTCCTCTTAGGCAAGGTTATAGTGCTACATCTCTGATATCTATTATTCTAAAAACACTCTTGATAATATCTCCTTGCACATATACTGACTACCTCAGAAAAAACAGTTATATACATACAAAAGCTCAAAATATCTCTGTAGGCTATTGTAGTTCACAAGCTTTTGAATAAAATTAAGATCAAAAATTCATGGAATATCTGTGGGGAGGGGTGAAACTTTATAAAATGTTCAGCTGAACATATTTTCTCTGTGGGAAAATAAATTAAATAGATCGATTTTTACTCTTTTGTGACACTCCAGAGAGAAGCCAATTTAAAAAAAAATGAATTATATAAATATAATAATTATATTTTATTTAATATAATAATACAATGTCATTAAGTGAGATTTTTTAATATTGCCATAGTTTCTTGTATGTCTTATAGTACAAAAATTCTATAGTATAAAAAACTAACTTATTTTCCAATTTTAAAAAATCCATACAGAGAACCAGTCTGGCTATTACTTCACTCATGCAATATTGTCTGCTCATGCTGATGTTGTTTTTCCAAGATTTGACAAAAAAACCTTGTAAGATCTTTTTCTTCATTTCATCATTTGCATGATGTAGAATGTAGCTTTCAACTTTTCACATCAAATACTAGTTATCTGTTGTGAGAAAAATGCACACTTAAATAAAAAACCAAAGCAATTGGAGATAGATGCAAAAAATGTCTCTTTTATTACCACACACTATAGGAATCACTGGGCCCCTCACCAGAGGAATGGAGAAAAGCCCCAAGGCCCATAAGGTTATAGGAAATGATACAAAAAACCTCCAAAAGCAGTGTAAATTATAACATGACCCTTATTGCAGAAATGTAGGATCTGATCACAACATATCACACCTTACTAAGGGCTGAATTTGGTGTTTCTATATTCTGCTCTTTTAAAGAGACCCCAGCCCTGCCTTCAGTATTGCTACTAGCACTTTCTAACATAAACAGTGACCATTATTGGACCAATATATTGATTCCCCTTTGGATTATGGAAAACTACCACAATCTATTTTTTTCTGTTTCCTTCCCTTCCAAAATTATCAAGCAGCTTGAGCTTGCCTGACCTACCTACTATGCACTTCAGCATTATCTATGTTTGAAGAATATTTTTGCCCCCACACACCTTCTGTTGATCATTTGATGACAACCTTTTCAGGCAGTGAGCCTTACAGTGGCATACTGTGGACTATGTGTTGGCCTAGAAACCAGGAGACTGTGAGTTCCAGTTCCATCTTAGGCATAAAAGCTGATTAGGTGACATTGGGCCAATCACTCTCAGTCCAACATATCTCAAAGGGTTGGTATTGTATGGAAAAATAGGTGGAGAAAGAAGTATTATAGTATATTCCCTGCCTAGAACTACTTATAAAAGTAATAAAAGTGGGGTTAAAAAAACACAAATTTAATAAATAAAATATACATAAAATCATTTAACTTTAATTTTTCATGTTGTTAATATAATGATTCGAATGCATTTATTTTTTAAACTTTCTGTTACTTTCAAATGTTCAATTCATTGGTAAATTTTGGATAAGTACTGAGAGGTTCTACCTAAGGTTTTGGAGGCCCATATCCAACCTAGTGATCCAAAAGGTTTGAGAAGTGAGAGAGAAAAAGAAAGCTGGCAGAAGAGAACGATAGAAATAGAAGTATGGGGAAATAGAGCCAGAGAACAAATGTTGATAAATCAAAGCACAATATGACTACAGCATGATATGGGGTTAGTTGTTTGTTTTTTAGGTATAGGGAATACCAATTAACAATGGATGATTTGAAAAAAACAAAAACAATTGATAGATTTTTGGTGGGAGGGTGGGTGTAAAATACATAAATCTCTTGATAAGAAAAATCTGAATAACAATCAACAACAAGATGACTCAGGAGAAAAGATTTGTTAATATGTTATGCTGATTGTGATGTGAGAAGGTGACATCACAAAGTGATATTCACAAAACCTAAGTGAATATCAGCAGGAGATGAACAGAGGTTGTTAGATCTACACTGTGATCATCCCAACAGAGATGTATTGATGAGGTTAGTCAAGACATAATAATCAAGAATAACAGGAGACTAACAGCAGGATCCTGAGAGATCCCAGCAGGCAGAAAATGATATAAAGAGGAAAGAAGGGGATGATCAAATCAAACCAATCACATTAGCAAGATAATGTAAACCCAGCCACATAAAGTATGATTTACACTCCAAGTCATTGCTTCCCAAACATATTTCTTCATTACCCAAAATCAC
Source organism: Notechis scutatus (assembly GCF_049901735.1). Taxonomy (NCBI): domain Eukaryota; kingdom Metazoa; phylum Chordata; class Lepidosauria; order Squamata; family Elapidae; genus Notechis; species Notechis scutatus. Next base: position 247,903,559 of record NC_142009.1, on the reverse strand, counting down.
TTATTTAAATGTCTGTATTGTGATTGATTTTTGTTGTGGTTTGGGTGTAGTTACCCCCCCCCCCCCCAGAAAAAAAAAACCTCGTACCATTTTCACCTAATTTACATACATTTGGGAAGCATTGCTCTATATATGAATGCAGCCCTTGTTATTTATTTGATAAACCAAAGTTCAAAGTATAGTTTGAAATACAGGGTTGCCTTTGGTGAGATAGGTGGCATATAAGTGTAAAAATAAATAAAAATCCATGTGAACACATTCATTTATTTACAGTATGTGTAAAAAGAATTATGAAAATTGATAAAAAGCAGAAACATTTGGTTTTCTTATAAATAATTTAGGTGGAGTGAAAAGGTAGGTATACAGATTTTAGGAGGTTAAGACAGAGATTTAAAACAACTGAACTAAGCAGCAAGTAAACTGAAAAGACAAGATTGGCCAGAATGTACTGAGTGAAAAAAAAAATGGTTTTGAATGAATGACAGAAATGACTTTAAATACTACAACCCCTCCCCCAAATTTTATGTTTGATTCCAAATTGTTCAGTTTTCGGTATTTATTATATTCTCTTCTGCACAGTTTTAAAAAAATATCTAACAGATATGTTGAACTAATTGTTTTTAAATTAAGATGAAAGAAGGGTGAAAGCATAATGTATAATTTTACCATGTTAACATAGCTAATAAATTACCCTGAAATAAATTACACTTGGGGGAGTGTTAATATATATTCTTAAATTTTACTTTTGGCTGAATATTGCTAAATCTCATAGGAATGTTTGAGTGGTCGGGGGTTGAATTGGGCTAAGTTAAGCCAGCAAAAACTGTAATAAGTAGGACACTATTTATAGAGCTAGAACAAAAGTTATGCTGCCAGGAATTACTTATTTTACTAAGCAGTAATTTGCACATTAAGTGTTAGTTAAAAAAGGTTCAAAAGCCAGATTTACTTAACAACTGTGTTGCTAACAACTGCAGTAATTCACTTAACAACTGTGGCAAGAAAGATCGTAAAATGGGGCAAAATTCACATAACAACTGTCTTGCTTAGCACTGAAAATTTGGACTCAATTGTGGTGGTAAATCAAGGACTACTTGTGAATGAATGAATGAGTGTGTGTGTGAATGAACGAACGAACAAATACTTTGGAGATGCACTTACAGAGTCTGGATCTCTTTGTTGCTCTAGAAAAGCAGAAAATTCTACGAGTCTGAGTTTAGTTGTTCCAATAGATCGACCTTGCCAAGCTGGAACAGAGGGTGCTGGAGCTGACGTGGGTTCAAATCCTAAAAAAACAAAGAACCATCCTTTACGAAATTAACAATTTATTGTTGTTCTAAACTGAACAAGGAGAGATTCAACCTGGAAATAAAGAGAAATTTTCTGACAGTGAGAACAATCAACCAATGGAACAGTTTGCCCTTGGAAGTTGTGAGAGCGCCATCACTTGAGACCTTCAAGAAGAGATTGAACTGCCATTTGTCAAAAATGGTGTGGGGGGTTGGTCTAGATCAGTGGTCGGGGAACAGGGGTAAATTACCCCAAATGGGGTAAAACTGAAAATCCTGGGGGTAATGAGGACGGTCGCGCCACCCAGGCATTTTATTTCCGACATTCTGTTCGCCTTCGGTGAATGCTGCTGGGATCCGGAATCAAGGACACAAATGAGAGAAGGGGAGGGAGGAAGCAACGGAAGCCTGTCCTGCTCTCTGGCTCAGCAGCTTCGGTTTCCTCCCGCCTCATTTCTCTCAGTCGCTCTCTCGCTCCTCCACCAGCCCAGGAAGAAACTGCTTCAAAGAAGCCGGGTGTGAACGGGCGCTCGGAGAAGCTGCGCCCGAAACCACCAGAAACGAAGGCAGGCAGGCAGAACGGAGGATTGAACCGTGGGCGGCGGGGTGGGGATGAACGGGCGCTTTGGGGAAGCTGCGCCGACAGGAAAAGCCACCCTGCCGGCTTCTTTGAAGCAGTTTCTTCCTGGGCTGGTGAGGAGTGAGAGAGCGACTGAGAGAGGAACGAGGCAGACACCTGAGGGATGGGGCTGAGGGAGGGAGGGAGACACCTGAGGGATGGGGCTGAGGGAGGGAGGGAGACACCTGAGGGATGGGACTGATGAAGGCAGGGCCGAGAGGCGAGGCTTCTCAGCCGTCCTGCAGGGACTATCTGTTGCTCAGGGTTGCAATGAGGAGGCATTGGCGTTCCCTGAACTTGGTGGTTTGCTGGCAGACGTTTTATTACTCGACTAGGTAACAACATCAGATGTTACCTAGTCAGATAATGAAACGTCTGCAAGCAAACCACCAAACTCGGACTCTTTCCCCCCTCCTTGAAAAAGTGTTTCTGAGTGAAACTGGTCCCTGGCACAAAAAAGGTTGGGGACCACTGGTTTACATACAAATAGTGTATGATTTCCTTCCTTTCAAATCAAGGGGGTAACGTCGGCGTTTATAAATTTTTTTGGGGGTAAAAGGTAAAAAAGTTCCCTGACCCCTGGTCTAGATGATCTATAAGGTCCCTTCCAACCCTGATTATCTGTTAAGGAATTCAGGAGGAAAAATCTGTAAATGGTTAAGAGCTAATGGTAAGACTAGATTGTTTTTTCTGAGGGAACTAATTTCATGCTGTCTTTTAAAGATCAATTTGTTCACTCAGACTTGCAATATGACAACTGTCCAAAGACTAGGCTGCCTTTTCAGCTGTCTTTGACCTGAGCTGCATTTTTCATGCTGGTACTCCAATCATGGTGTATGAGAGTTTGTTTTATAATTACTGGGTTCTTTTGAATGGTTTCTGAAAGTTCATTTGGGAAGAAGAATTGAATGAAATAAATGCATGAAATAAAAATTAAAAAAATAAGAATAGCAACTGTTTACAAGGTCAACTTGACACTGCATTTTGATTTCACTGGTTTTTTTTTGCCAGCAAGGCCTGCTTGAATTATTCTAGCTGAATTTCTGCTTCATTAATGCTTCCATCGTGCAGAATTCTGGAAAACACATCAAACTACTGCTGTGCTCAGAAGTGGGAGCAGTTGTTAACCAAGCTCCATGCATATTCTGTAACTACTGATGAATATGCAAATAATTGTGTACACAAGTTCACATACATATAGATTCATTATTGTTAGCTAAATAACAAGGCTACAGAACTCCTGTGCATATTTTGATACATGTTTAACAACCAGAGCTCTAAATATGGACTGAGTTCCATCCACCCCCACCACAAACAAATTAATGTTACCTGAAATGGGAGTTGTGACTGTGGGCTGTATAGGATAGGCCTGCTGAACGAATGGCTTTATGCTGAAACAAATCAATGGACAATGAAATCACACACCATTACTTAGAATAATTATTACTAAAAAAATAAGTATATTTCTTCTCATTGCAATCCAGTCCAGTACAATTATTTATTGTAAATATTCTTTTGTATTAAAAATAAAACCTTAATGATTGCATTTACTAAATTACTGTCTAAAAAAAGTGGCGGGGGGGAATTCTGTCAAGGAGCATTTGGTATAAGGTTTAACTCAGCTGCAAGCTAGCCACAAACAGATCCTTACTGGGAATCATGATTATCATCTGCATCACAGATCTGCCATTGATCCTGCCTTTTTATGGGTAACACATGGACCCAGTTTAAACTCTGGGAGATTTAAGGTGGCAGAATTCCTTCTTTCTTGCACAACAAGCAAGGGCCATGCAAAGCTTCACAGGAGTGCTCTGCTATGACAGTAGCAACTCCCAGTAAGGGAGTGAAGAGGCTACTCCTCTATGAATATACAGAAGTCTCTTTCAGCTACAGTTAAGTAATAGACAAGGCTTAGAGCAATGCACAATATCTCCCAATGCACTGTCCTACCTTCTTGTCTTGAGAAGGAATTGCATTGCCTCTGGGCTGCAAAGTGACTTGCCAAAGCATTCGCAAACTACCTCCCACAGGCCTACTAAAGAGAGGTTCCTCCCCCCCCCCAACTGCTCTAGTTGTTTTCATTATGGTGCCAAGCTCACTACTATGATTCATTGGTCGAACACATGCACAAAGTCAAATTACTCAAAGCATAAAGCAGAAAAACTCATGCCTTTTTAAGTAATTGATTAGGTGACTTCCTGGGCATTCAATAAATTCTCATATGTAGCTAGGCTGGGAGTGGACTTTTTAAATAGCTTTCAACCTTTTTATTTGCTTTCTTTTAAAATGTACCTACTTTTCAGCCAAGCCTTTCTACAGCCATCTATTGAGTCATATAAAATTATGTTATATGTACAAAGCAGCTAAACTGAAATATGTCCATCATCAACTTTTTGAAGCTCTTACAGGTAAAACTCGAAAAATTAGAATATCATGCAAAAGTTCATTTATTTCAGTAATGCAACTTAAAGGTGAAACTAATATATGAGATAGACTCATAACATGCAAAGCAAGACAGTTCAAGCTGTGATGTGTCATAATTGAGATGATTATGGCTTACAGCTCATGAAAACCCCAAATCCACAATCTCAGAAAATTAGAATATTACATGCAATCAATAAAACAAGGATTGTACATAGAACAATATCAGCCTGTGGCACTGCTGAGGTGTTATGGAAGACCAGGATGCTTCAATAGCGGCCTTCAGCTCTTCTCCATTGTTCGGTCTCAAGTCTCTCATCTTTCTTTTGGCAATGCCCCATAGATTCTCTATGGGGTTCAGGTCAGGCGAGTTTGCTGGCCAATCAAGCACAGTAATCCCACAGTCATTGAACCAGGTTTTGGTGCTTTTGGCAGTGTGGGCAGGTGCCAAGTCCTGCTGGAAAATGAAGTCAGCATCCCCATAAAACTCGTCTGTGGAAGGAAGCATGAAGTGCTCCAAAATCTCCTGGTAGACGGCTGCGTTGATCCTGGACTTAATGAAGCACAGTGGACCAACACCAGCAGACGACATGGCTCCCCAAATCAACACAGACTGTGGAAACTTCACACTGGACTTCAAGCATCTTGTAGTGTGTGTCTCTCCATTCCTCCAGACTCTGGGTCCTTGGTTTCCAAATGAGATACAAAAGTTGCTCTCATCAGAAAAGAGGACTTTGGACCACTGAGCAACAGACCAGTTCTGTTTGTCTTTAGCCCAGGTAAGACGCTTCTGACGTTGTTTGTTGTTCAGGAGTGGCTTGACAAGAGGAATAAGATATTTGAAGCCCATGTCTTGGATCCATCTGTGTGTGGTGGCTCTTGATGCACTGACCCCAGCCTCAGTCCACTCCTTGTGAAAGTCCCCAACACTTTTGAATGGCCTTTTCCAGACAATCCTCTCCAGGCTGCGGTCATCCCTGTTGCTTGTGCACCTTTTTCTTCCACACTTTTCCCTTCCACATAACTTTCTATTAATGTGCTTTGATACAGCACTTTGGGAACATCCGACTTCTTTTGAAATTACCTTTTGAGGCTTTCCCTCAATGATGGTTTTCTGCACAACTGTCAGGTCTTTGCCATGATTGTGATTCCTACTGAACCAGACTGAGGGACCTTTTAAAGGCTCAGGAACCCTTTGCAGGTGTTATGGCTTAATTAGCTGATTAGAGTGGGACACTTTGAGCCTAGAATACTGAACCTGTTCACAATATTCTAATTTTCGGAGATTGTGGATTTGGGGTTTCATGAGCTGTAAGCCATAATCATCTCAATTATGACACATCACAGCTCGAACTATCTTGCTTTGCATGTAATGAGTCTATCTCATATATTAGGTTTACCTTTTAAGTTGCATTACTGAAATAAATGAACTTTTGCACAATATTCTAATTTGTCAAGTTTCACGTGTGTACCTCAATAAAATGGATGGAGTCAAAATTCTGTCCTTTCTTGCTGCATTTTTAAAGTTATAGTGACTGTAAGAAGTGAAATGGTGAATGAAAAGGCCCAGAGCTTTTACTCTCAAACTCTGAAACCAACCCCATCCCTTATTTACTTATTAAGTTTAAATAGCTGCCCTTTGCCTATTTTTGAATGTGACCCTTGACATCCTGAACAAGAGATGTCAAATGATATGCCATAAATCTTTCCACATGTATTTTCCTTGACACTAAATACTAAAAGGAAAAAAATTACCTTCATTAACATGTGGAATTTGACAGAACCAAGCTGGACACCACCTTAAATATAAACAGTATATGCATTTAACAGAGAGGTGGAAATTGGATTGGTGACATGCCTGCTGAGCAGAAGAAGACACCAAGCCTAAATCTGTGACCTGATATTTGTTGAATGTACAGCCTAGAATGAACTATGGTAGGACGAAAGAGAAACAAGAAGCAGTTGCTGTCTTAGGGGTAACTTGCCAAGTTCTGAAGCCAGGAAGACAATTTGATCCTTCTGTGTCACATCTGACATCCCTCCTCATCCCGTAAAAAAAATGGTAGGAATAGCTCTTGTGTATCATCTTTATTTAAAAAAAATGCTTTAGGACCAACACAAACTCTATAGTCTTGCTAAAAAAATTGAATCTACGATTCATTGGTTTGGATGAATGTTCTACATGCCCAGAAAACACAAATGTCAGGTGCATCTTGGGTGAAAAAAGTGGGAACATATGTACATGTCCATAAATTATTCTTTTCTAACTGGATATACCCCTCATAGTAGCCATTTTATAAGTCTGCCTGAGGTACCTCTCAAAACTGCAAATCAGTCCAAAAATATTATCTTTCCTTCTTCTACTAGTTATTATTTAAGTTATTGCCTTCTAAATTAAAAATAATGCTCTTCCCAATTAATGTTATAATTGTTTTTTTATTTTATTTTCAGATTGGTGTCATTTGTTCTAGGTAAAATAAAGTAGGGCATGGCTTTACTTGGAAACAACATTATCAGCTATAACAAGCGTTCTACAGCCTGCATAAGCAGAACTAACAAGAAAAATTAAAGCTATAACGTGATCGAGAACAGAGAGTGGTTGTTCTTTACCCATGATATTGTTTGGCCTGATTTTTGTTGCAGTGAAAAACCGGTCTGAGATGTTTGTTCCCTCTTTTCCCCCAAGCTCCTATCACCTTATGAACAACAGCTATTCCTGAAGTTGCTATCCTACTATTGCTTAGGCTAATGTGTATGCTTTGACTGTGTTCCTTAACTAAATGTATAGAAGTAAGGAACCAAATCCATTTATCAAAAGCCTGAATTTCACATCCAATAACACTATGTAATTAAAATGGCTGAAATCTCAAAACTCTGATTATAATTAATGACAACACAGGTAGAGCTTGCTTAATAACAATAATTGGGAATGGAATTTCTTTCGGTAAATGGTCTAGTCCTAATGAGCAACATTATGTAACTGCATCAGGAACAGGAATGACTTACCAGAGTGCCTTGCAAATTCCTATCGGTTTCCTCATTGATTTCATTATTTATTTATCAAATTTGGAGACCGCCCTTCTCACTCACAGAGTGACACTGGGAGGTGTACAATTAAAATATTACTTGTGAGAAGCCAGAAAGGAAGATTGCAAATGGCAATCACGTAACTGTGAAATATTGCAACACTGTAAATGTGAGCTGGTTTCCAAAAGCCCAGATCACAGATCACCTGACCATGCGGTCACTGGGTCAGCCACAACTTCAAAGGTCAGCCATAAATTTGCTTTGCTCAGTGCCATCATAACTTTGAATGGTCATTGAACAAGTGGTTGTAACTGCAAGGGCCATCTGTAGGGTAGAAATGTTTGGGAGTCTTCTAAATTTCAGGAATTAGTACTTTTTCAGAAAAGTTTGATCATGCAAATATTGTATACCAGTTGTGTTATTACTTTCTTCATTTATAGAGAAAGACACTAAATTCTGTTGAACTAGTAAGCATCATTTCAAATAATAGGTAGTTCTTCTTTAGAGACCTAAGTTGGCTCTTGATCGTTAAGTGAAATAGTCATTAAATAAATCTGTGACTGTAATTATGATCTTACTTTAGTTTTCCTTTACTTTACAGATTAGCGAAGATTGTAAATATAAGAATTGAACACTAAATTACTTTTGCATCACTGTTGTAAGTGCAAACCGTCATTAAATGAGGCAACTGCTACCTGAAAGTGTAACTGGGCAAATATTCCATACTATCACATATGTAAACAAACATACAAAACCGGAGATGCCTGTTTCTTGATTTCCAACTTACTCCTGAGAAGATCCGGGCTGTCCTGTTTGTAGCATCCCAGGCCAAAACTAGATTGGGGCAAATGGAAAGAGCAAAATGAAATACAGAGATTTAACGTATAAAAGTTGTTTTCATTAAAGCACATTTTTAACCCAAAAGATTTATAACGGAAAAGTTGAAGAACCTTTTATGGATAAGTTAACTGATTTAAGCATATCCTGCCAATCACATTTGGGGAAATATATTTTTATTTTAGCCAATTAACTTACTCCAGGTGTTCCAGGGAACGTCGGACGGGGAATTCCTGGCAAACCCAACTTATTGTGAATCGCTGTTGCAGACACTATTTGAGCGGAGGACATGGCTGCCATGTGCTGGAGTGCTTTGTCCTTTGCAGTCTGATCCTTTAACATGACAATTACAGGCAATCATTAATAGTCCGGACCCAACAAAGCACACTGAGCAAGCACAGTTAGAAAGCATATGTGCTAAAATTAAACGGCACAGGAAATGTGAAAAATACAGAGCATACCATGCAGAAAAATGTAGCTTGAGAGGGGGGATAAAATACATTCCAATTGCATTGGAGCAAAGTTCTTTGCTCAATATTACTGTGTTTAATTCTAAAAAAGATTCTCTACTGAAAAACAGCAGGAAGCCAACTGAATGAGAATTGAAAACTGGGATGATGCCACAACAAAGTAAGAAAGAGCTGCTGTGCTGTGCTGTGCTTTGCCGAAAATGGAACTCTGAAGCAGCAACAAAGTCCCATTTCTAGTTTGGAATAAAGTCTTGGTTTAAATATGTACATCTGTAGACTGTAAAATAAACGTAAACCCTTTGCACGTTAAACCTCATGTAACTTCATTATTTTCAGGAAGCCTAAAAGCCATTTTAGCAGCTGCTGTGTGTACAACAAGGAGAAATAGGACAAAGCTACAATGCAAGTTTGCAAGAGTTAGAGCAAGTCTTATCTGAAGTAGTTGAAAATGTAGCAGAGAATTCAATGAATCCAGCCATAGTTAGTGCCTACAGACCCTGCCTGCTTTTTTTAAAGAATATACATATGCACTAAATATTTTCCTAAGGAACGAGGTTTAAACACTCTACCTTAAAGGGTGATCTATAGAGGAGGAATCAGAATATATATCCAGGCACTTGGAAACATTTTATTCCAAATATCATTCAATGAAAAGTATTTATTTTACTTATTTTTATCCCGCCTTTATTATTTATACAAATAACTTGAAGTGGCAAATATATCCAACACACCTCCTTCCTCTTATTTTCTCCACAATAACAACAACCCTGTAAGGTAAATTGGTCTCTGTGTGTGTGTGAGAGAGAGGTGGGGAGGCTACCCAGATGGCTTTCAGTGCTATGGAGGGACTTGGCACTCCGGTTTTCTAGCCTGGTGCCTTCACTAGACTGAACTGGTTCTAGCAATGAAGGATGTCTTGCAATAGAGTGATATGCCTAGATTCCCTCAGAACTACACTGTAATTGTGGGCAACTAGAGCAAGAATCAGGACCTGAGAAATTAGCACATTGTAGTAAATTATAATGAAGTTGGTTTACTTTTGGATAAGAAATCTGAGTGAATAAAGCACGATTTATTTTAGGATAACAAATTATATACTTAAATAAGAGTTTGTTACTGGCTTACTAACTGCAATTCTATCTTGAGCACAATGTGCAGGGAGGGATACATCATTTATGGGATTCCGTCTTACTTTGGGTTTGTTCCTTGCCTAATCCTCTAATCAATCCAGAGAGTGCAAGAAAAGAATAGCTAAAAAGAGAAGAAACAAGCTAGAAATTAGCTAATGAAGCCACAATTATTTTGCTCATCCTGAAAACTGATCCTGGTTTGTTTTCACTTTGTCCAATAATTAATTTATGAACACAGCCACTTGTTGTCTCTTACTTCCTAATGTTTTAAGGTATAAGATTTGCCTTGTTAATCATACTAAGGCAATCACCTATGTTCCCATAAACTAAGCTTGGGTTGGCCACTCTTGAGTCATAGAACTTAACTAGCTCAAGTTCCAGCTTTGGACCAAGAGAATTGGATTCTGGCTTAACAACATCTAAAGCATTATGTCTATAGCTGCTGCACAGGAAGAATTGCTAGTTTAACATTTTCCTTCCATGTCAGGAAGACAGAATAGCTATTTTCAAAGGGAATGTCATCGCTAAACAAATGCAAGTTCTGTGCAGGGCTGGAATAATGCCAGTGTGGCTGGTCCCTATACTGTATTATATACAAGCCCACCTTGCAGTCACATGTCTGAAGGGTAACATATGAAGCTATATGATTATGCATCAAGGTTAAAAACTAAGAACCATTTATGAATTATAGTTCTAAATATGGACTAACACTGCATTTGATGTTTGGATTTCTCTTAAGACTTTTAATATCTACATCTTTGTTTGATTTATTAAATAAGGACAGAATTCTTGAATTAGACAGAAATTTCTACTAATTCATTCTGACTCATTGAAATTAAAGTGATTATTATTGAATATTATTATTTTAGAAAACTTCTAAAGGGTTAAACATGAAGGATTAATCTTAGTTCAGTTTTTTTATTTACTCTTATACTATGACCCTCGGTGGTGCAGTGGTTACAGTGCAGTACTGCAGGATACTTCTGCTGACTGTCGGCTGCCTGCAATTTGGCAGTTCAAATCCTACCAGACTCAAAGTTGACTCAGCCTTCCATCCTTCTGAGATGGATAAAATGAGGACTCAAAATTGTTGCGGGCAATATGCTGACTCTGTGAACCGCATAGAGAGGGCTGTAAAGCACTATGAAGCGATATATAAGTTACTACTTATGAGTCCCTTTTCATTTTGATTTTCTATTTTTAACTGTGATTTTAAACCTCTACTAAATAAATACATACATTTTAAAGAAAGAAAAGAAAATGTGCATGCTTGGATATATTGCTGCCGAGAACCTACATATAAAAGTTTGGGGATTCATATAATGTTGAGAAAGCCAGCTGCAGAGAGATGCATTTGATTGATAGCAACCAAGCATTTGTGCCATTCACACATAGATTTCACCTGTGTGAGGTTTTCCCATTGAGCAACAGCATCTTTGGAGTTACAAGCTGTGTATGAATGGACTGAAATGGGCAATATTCCAAAGAAATACTATCCAGGCACTGGTTTATTGACAATTAGAAGTTACATCATATTCATTCATGTTTTTTCTCAGATATTATTACTACTGCTGTATAAGCAGCAGAAAAATTGATTTTAGTGGAAGTAGAGAATTTACATTTTATTTCAAAAGTTTAACACCATGGGATAAATCATGGTTTTAGGAATTGATCAACTTTGGATATAAGTCTGAATAATGAAGGGACAGAAGCACTAAGAGGCAAACCTATGATTACAAGCAAAGTTGCAAGCATGCTGGCTAGGAATGCATGCCATCCAATATGGAATACAGATTCACACAAGTATTCCCTTGAAAGCTCATACAAAGTAATGAGAAGTGAGCAGCTTTTTAATTTGAACAGCTCCTTTAGAAGCAGCACAGGCTAATAGTATAGTTAAAGCTACTAAAAAAAGAATATATGTATATATATATATGTATACATATATATGTGCGCACACATGCACATATGTATACATATATATATATATATGTATATCTGCCAAGCATAGCTAAAGTATATATTTGTTTTACTGACAATACTTACCATGCTTGTTACCTGGATGTAACAACAAAAAGTTTGTTAAAATGTTTCTATGTAAGTGCAATTTCTTAGCAAAATAGGCTACAGCAAATTAAAAAATAGAAGGGGGTTGCAGTTTATTCGGTATTTACAGGAATATTAAATTTTCACCAAGAAGCCGAATCATTGAAAGAGGGGAAAAAGAATTTAAGAATAGTCATGTTGATAACTAATAAAATCAAACACCTTCTTTTGGCAACACCGAGGCCTTCATTAGACTTGAGACATTGGTGGTGGAAGCTCCTGTCTCAAAAATAAGATGTTGCCTATTTTAAGCTAGCTGATTGGGGGTGGGTGGGTGGATTGATGGCAGGAGAGCAGCTGCTTATAGTAGTGTTCTTCCGTCCATCCTGCACAGAATATGAGCCTGAAATCTGATCAGGCATTAATGTTCCAGAAATGGCCCTAACACTTGTGGACCCATCTGTAAGCTGCTCTTGCAGACAGAGGGGAGCTACTGAGAACAGCGCGGCTGCAGAAGAACCAGAAAAGTACCTATTCAAAAGATTGACCAACTCTTCGACTGATTTTGTTACCTAAGCTTTTGGATCTTTTATTACAATTTTAAATATGAAAAATATTCTATTTTCTGTACATTTATTGTAGAACCCATCGCAACCACAGCCTATCTATACAAAATTTTGAGTGCCAGATTTGAGCTATGGACATTCATTTCAGCAATTAAGCCTCCAAAGACGTAATGGGGTATTGTTGTTGTTGTTGTTGTTATTATTGTTATGCCATGTTTATATATGTAACATAAAGCAGCACAAATACCTAATACCTTCCTCCTGCTTTCCCCCCCAACAACCACCTTACCAGGTGGGTTGGGCTGTGAGTGTGGCTTTCATGTCTGAGGGAAAGCTCCTAGGCCAGCACTTAACCACTATACCAATCTCTATTATTTTCATATTATACCCTGTCTAGCCAGTCAAAGAGATTCATAACAAATATTAATTGGGGAAACAAGGTCTAATATGCAGATTCCTTTTCATATTTGAAGAGTGTAATGGTTGGGTTCATCTGAAACAGTAAGCTTATATTTCTAACCTTGGCTTACCATAAATCACAGTTGTCTGGGGTACTGACTAACCTATAATCTTATTATCTGCACATAATGCCGAGATGTAATAGGTGGGCTCAGAGTAAATATTAAGCCGTAATACTAAGCTATAACAGGGTCTATGTGTACTAGGTATCAAGTAACAAAGCAACATAATTTGCAGTGTTTCATTTCCAGGCTTACTACACTGATTCAGATTCTAGAATTACTGTATCTTTATGAGTATGTGAGAGCAAAGTAATAGATTTTGTATCTTTAAAAAAAGATATATACTACCAAGTAATATTTATTGCAATGCCTGTGGCAGTTGGCTTGCCTGCTTGGTTTCTGGCATAAAGTTATCTCTAGCAGATAATGTTCTTGTTTGTTTTGGAAGCAATAAGATCGCCACCCTTTCTCCTGATAGATAATTTTTACCTATTTGGGGATATCTGCAGGACCAAACAGACCTCCCTGCTTTGAAAGTAAGGAAGAGGGAAGATGTGGCCTTCTGTCTTAATCTGCAGTTCTGGCGTAACTCCTAAGAACTGATTAAATCACTCATTAAAATGCTATATGACGTTTGAGCAACTAGTGAAGAAGTCTACATCCAATTAAAACTGGATGGGGAATTTAGGCAAGGAGATTAGCAGTAATTACCTAAACTGGAATTTAGCCAAGATACACGACTTAACACCCTTGTTCTCCACCTCTGAGTGCACTGGGATCTTTAATGAACACAAGTAATCAAGACCTTGACTTCTTAAGAAAAATGTGCATATGTTTTCGCTGTCAATTATGCAGCAGTTCCTATGAAACAGCTTAATTAGAATAAGGTAAAATTATGAAGTTGCTAGTGCAAATTTGAATAGAAATTTGACATGAATTATGAATTTAAACTATTAAATCATTAAATTATTAATTAATCATCCTTAAAACCTTGGAGCAAAATAGCATTTCCTTGGACAGCCATGAAAAGATTTTTTTTTTTAAAAAAAATCCATAAATATTTAAGCTCTATTAAAACAATTGCTTTGACCAAGGTGATCATGATGCTTCCTAAAATAGTAAACACGGACAAATGTTCTATATCATATTTCCCAAAGAAAATATACCTTCAGTGAAACCAAATGCAGTACCATACTCTCCTACACTATTCTGGTCTCTGTCAATCCCATCCCATTTTTCAGGGAGGGAAAGGATTACATTTGATCAAATGTATGAAGCCTGACCTTATTAAAGCAGGAGGATGGATGGATGGATGGATGGATGGATGGATGGATGGATGGATAGATAGATAGATAGATGATAGATATAGATAGATAGATAGATAGATAGATAGATAGATAGATAGATAGATAGATAGATAGATGTTGATGATTATGATTGCCTGCCCACTCAGAATGCTGCAATTTATCTACAGTTCTTTACTTGAGTTCAGATTCACACACAATGTGAATACTGGTAAAAATAAAGAATCAAAACAGCTGCTCTGATTCGTAATATGCTTGTAGTGGACTGGAATTGAGATACCGTTTTTTTCATGTACAGATAGTTCTGGATCTATGGCCACAATTGAGCCCAAAATTTCTGTTGCTACATGAGACAGTTGCTAAGTGAGTTGACACAACGGTTAAATAAATCACTACAGTTATTTAGTGTTTTTAATGAAAAGAAGGACTAGGGGTGACATGATAGCAGTGTTCCACTATCTAAGGGTCTGCCACAAAGAAGAGAGGGTCAAGCAGGGGTGGGATTCAAAAGTCCCAGCAACCGGTTCACTGCCCAGTTGCTGGGTGGGCATGGCCATGGTGGGCGTGGCCTACCAGAACATCAAGGAGGGGCATTTTTTGCCTTCCCAAGGGCCCAGGGGCTTCCCTTGGGCCTATGGGAGGGCAAAAATGGCCTCTCCTGGACTCTGGAGGCCCTCTCAAAGCCAGAAACAGGCCCGTTTCCAGACTTCCATTACTTCAAGGAGGGCCATTTTTTTTGCCTTCCCAAGGGTCTGGGGGCTTCCCTCAGGCCTCTAGGAGGGTAAAAATGGCCTCCCGGGGCTCTGGAGGGTTTTTTCCCCCTCCCAGAGCCTCCATGCAGACCCTACACTTACTTGAATCGAAAATGGGCCACGTGGAGATTCCTGGGAGGGGAGAGGCACGTGGCCAGCCAGTTGGTTCAAATACTGGTCTGGCGAACCAGACGCAAATTTCACATCCGGTTCACCCAAACCAGTCTGAACTGGTAGAATCCCACCCCTGGGGTCAAGCTTATTCTCCAAAGCAACTGAAGGCAGGAGAAGAAGCAAAGGATGGAAACTAATCAAGGAGAGAACCAAACTAGAACTAAAGAGAAATTTCCTGACAGTTACAACAATAAATCAGTGGGACGACTTGCCTACAGAAGTTGTGAATGCTCCAACACTGGAAGTTTTCCAGAAGAGACTGGACAATCATTTGCCTGAAATGTTATGGCTTTCTGCCTGAGCAAAGGGATTGGACTAAAAGTCTTCCAAGGTGTCTTCCAGTTCTGTTATTAGTAACACAACTGTTAAGTGAATTTGGCTTCCCCATTGTCTTTGCTTTATCAGAAGGTTGCAAAAAGTGATCACATGACCCTGGGATACCATTATAAACCATTATAAAATATGAGTCAGTTGCCAAAGCGTCTGAATTTTGATCACATGGGATCATAGGGAGTCTGCAAGAGTCATAAATGTAAAAACCAGTCATAAGTCCTCGAACTTTCACTAAACAAACTATTGTAAGTCAAGGACTATCTATATAGCTGCACATTTATTTATTTTTATTTATTTATTTGATTTGCCAATTGTTTACAAGATAATAAGTATAAGTGTATACATAGTTGTGAATACATGAAATGGGTACATATAAGAAAAATAAAAGAAGAATAAGAGAAACAATAGGACAGGGACGGTAGGCACGTTGGTGCGCTTATGCACGCCCCCTACAGACCTCTTAGGAAAGGGGTGAGGTCAATAGTAGACAGTCTAAGGTTAAAGTTTTTGGGGTTTGGGGAAGAAACTACAGAGTCGGGTAGAGTATTCCAGACATTGACCACTCTATTGCTGAAGTCGTATTTCCTGCAATCAAGTTTGGTGCGGTTAACTTTGAGTTTGTATCTATTGTGTGCTCTTGTGTTGTTATGGTTAAAGCTGAAGTATTCATTGACAGGTAGGACATTGCAATGTATGATTTTATATACCATGCTTAAATCAGACCGAAGACGGTGTAATTCAAGGTTTTCTAGTTCTAGAATTTCAAGTCTGGTGGCATAAGGTATTCTACAACGAGTAGAGGAGTGGACAACTCTTCTTGTGAAATATTTCTGGACTTTCTCAATTGTGCTAATATCAGATATGTAATGTGGGTTCCAGACTGATGAACTGTATTCAAGTATTGGTCTAGCAAATGTTTTGTATGCTCTGGTTAGTAGTGTGATATTATCAGAGAAAAAGCTACGTAGGATTAGGTTAACAACTCTTAATGCCTTTTTGGCTATGTAGTTGCAGTGGGCTCTAGCACTTAGATCATTAGAGGTGAGTATTCCAAGGTCCTTTACAGAGCTTGGGTCATCAACAAGATCTTGACTATTCAGCTTGTATTTTATTTTCTGATTTTTTTTGCCAATATGTAAGACAGAGCATTTATTTGTTGAGATTTGAAGTTGCCATTTGTTTGACCATTCTGATACATAGTCAAGATCTTTTTGTAGGTTAGCAGTATTGTCTGTGGTATTGAACAGCTTTACATCATCAGCGAAAAGTACGCAATTGCTCTTAATATGATCACAGAGGTCATTTATGTAGAGTATGAAGAGAGTTGGTCCTAGAACACTGCCTTGGGGGACACCACTATTGACAGGTACAGAATTTGATAGGACGCTCCCAATTTTGACCATTTGTTGTCTGTTTGCCAGGAATGCTTCTATCCAGTTATTCAGTTGTCCAGAGATACCATAGGATTTTATTTTTAGGAGTAGTTTGTCGTGTACCACTGAATCAAAGGCTTTACAGAAGTCTATGTAGATTGCGTCTATTGCTTTGCCCTGGTCGAGTTGTGTCGTCCATGTTTTTGCAGTGTAAGAGTTGCAGATTACAGGATAGTTTTTTTCTGAAACCAAATTGTTTATTGGAGAGTAGGTTGTTTGTCTCTAAGTGGAGGATGATGGATTGGTTAATAATTGATTCCATGACTTTACAGGTGACGCAGCATAAGGAGATTGGTCTGTAATTTTCAACTAGGCTTGGGTCTCCCTTTTTGAAGATGGGGATGACTGTGGCTTGTGACCATAGGTTAGGCAAGGAGCTGGTCCTGAAAGATTTTTCAAAGATTATGCTTAGAGGTTTGGCTATGGCAGTGGATAGCTTTTTTAAGAAGTAGGCACATATTCCATCCGGTCCAATAGATAGAGATGGTTTTAGATTGCGTAGTGCTTTTTCAACATTGTCTTCTGTAAAATCGATATGTATTAGATCATTGTTGTTATCTGTGGTATGGCTAGGAAATACTGGGCATGATCCGTTGCTGTTTACAAATACTGAGCCGAAGAATGTGTTAAAGATGTTGGCTTTAATGGTGTCGTCGTTGCAGTCTTTACCATCAGGTCCTATCAAGGGTGGATGGACCTTGAGTCTTTTAGTTTGTTGTTTACAAAATTGTAAAAAGCACGGGTGGAATTGGTGCTTAGAAGGTTTTCCTCTTGTTTAATGTGATAATTGGTGCATTCGGTCTTTATCTGGTGGCATAAATTTTTGTATCAGCTTTTGAAATTGGCAACGTGACCAGATTTGTTTTTCTGCCAGAGTGATCTCTTTTTGGATTGAAGTTTCCTTATTGTTATGGGTAATCTGCTTTTTTGTTTTGTTTTGGGAGTTGTTGTTGGTACATATAGTTTGATGACTCTTTTGACTTCAAGTAAAAATATGTTGTAATGGTCTTCAACAGTATTGCATCCAGTGAATAGAGATTGCCAATCAAGGGATGAGAGATCGTTGTCTATAAGATCATAGTTGCCTTTTTTGAAGTTACAATTGGGGATTACATCATTGTGGTGATTTTTGTGTGGGCGTATGTTGAGACAAAAGTCAATCATATTGTGGTCACTGCTGGAAAAGGGTTCTTTAGTTTGTATTCCGTAAATTAAATTCAAACTATTGCAGATGAGATCGAGGCAGTTGTTTAGTCTTGTGTTGTTGGTTACTAGTTGTTCCAGTCCCAGATTTGTAATAGCATTGTAGAAGGTTGTGTGTATGATTTCAGTTGTACATTCATTTAGGGTCCAGTCAATATGAGGTAGATTGAAATCACCAAGAAAGATAAAAGGGTATGGGCAGGATGCAGCCCATGTTAGTAATGTATTTAGCTTGTTTACATGTTCGATGTCATAATCAGGTGCTCTGTAACATAGTAAGAATCGAATTGTGATATTTAAGGATAGTTCACAGATGATGGTCTCAGGAAGAGCAAGCTCCTGGGTAACTTGGATATTTTTTAGATGTAAGGACTTTTTATAGAAGATAGCAACACCACCTCCTCTACGAATTTCACGATCTGATCGGTAAACATGATAGTCCCTTACTGTGGTAATGGAGTCAGGGAGAGATGCATTGAGCCATGTTTCACAGACAAATATAATGTCGAATTTAGCCATATTTAGTAGGAGGAAAAATTCAGGTATTTTATTCACGAGGCTTCTTGCATTGAGTAGTTTGCATTTAAGGCCAGTAGTAGTTGGAATTGAGGTAGTTAGGGGCGTGCATGCCTAGTCTTGGGTGATGGTGGATCGGTTGAGGTAGGGTTGTGGTTGAGGGTTAAAGTTGAGTTGCGGGTTGTGTGGCTTACTTTTGATACAGTCAGCATGGTAGTCAATGTACAGGTCCTTCTCCATTGTCTAGACGTTTTTTGAGTTCAGTGCGGAGTACACGGGAGCGGGCACGTTGCTGTATGGTTAGGTCAGGGCAACAACGGAGGTTCTTATGGTTGGTGTTGGTTTTGGCGAGTGAATTTATAGTGTAAATGAATTTACGTTTGCTTGATTCATTTTTGCAGATGACTCTGCACAAGCGTGGGGCCACAGAGCCTCCTGTGAAACTGGGAACCTGAATACAATTAATCCTCAACTTACAACAGTTCATTTAGTGATGGTTCGAAGTTACAATGGCACTGAAAACAGTGACTTGTGACCATTTTTCACACTTACGACCATTGCAACATCCCAATGGTCATGTGATTTACATCCAGCTGCTTGATAAGTGACTCATATTTATGACGGTTGCAGTGTTCAGGAGTCATTTTGCGACCTTCAGACAAGCAAAGTCAATGGAGAACCCAGATTCATTTAACAACCATGTTACTAATTTAACAACTGCCGTGATGCAGTCATTTAACAAATGGGGCAGGAAAAGTCATACAATGGGACAAATTCACTTAACAAATTTTTCACTTAGCAACATAAATTTTGGGCTCAATTGTGGTTGTAAGTTGAGGACCACCTGTAAATGTGGGGTTTTTTTCTTTTTTCTTTTTTATTACAAATAGCACTATTCACCATTAGTTTTTTACATTAAATGGTGATGAGATCATAATCCTCCATTATACAATACATTGTAATAAAAGAAAATGGAGAATAAAAAGCAGAAGTTTGTAAGAAATTGGGATTAGAAACATTCAATTAACAGAGGGACTGAATACTTCTAAAGTTGTTTGGGAGCAGGAGTAAAAACTTTCTGAGAAACCAAACACCATAATCCCCAGCCTGAGAATTTGATATGCTATGTGGGGTGAGAATTGTAGTTCAATATAACAGGAGAGAACCAAGTTGGAGGATGCTGCTTTATGCAATGTATTCATGCATAATATAATCAAATAATTTTAATGAATCAGATTCCAGGGTTTCCACTGCTTTTGAAAAAGCTACCAGAAAAATAAAATATGATCAGAAATTTCCATTTTTAAAACCACGGATATATTTACTGAAAGTTATATAAGAAGAAACTCATTTTTTTCATGTAAAACTGTTGTTCTTCCTTAAAAAAATTAACCAGTCCAATCTTCTTTTAGGAAATTAAATTTGTATTTCAATAAGATAAAAAGGATATTTAATTTAAAATTTCAAAGCATATATTGGTGTGTGTGTATAATATTATAATATAATAATATATATGGATACATACATAAATGTAAGAATTTTAAAATGATAAAACTGCAATTTATGAAAAATGGGTTTTATAGTGAAGCAGAAAATATAAGCATAGTTTCTTAATAAGAATTTTCAGAAATCTTATTCCTGTTCATATATAATATTGATAGGAGGAGGAGGAGGAGGAGAAGAAGAGGAGGAGGAGGAGGAGGAGGAGGAGGAGGAGGAGGAGGAGGAGGAGGAGGAGGAGGAAGAGGAAGAGGAGGAGGAGGAAGAAGAAGAAGAAGAAGAAGAAGAAGAAGAAGAAGAAGAAGAAGAAGAAGAAGAAGAAGAAGAAGAAGAAGAAGAAGAAGAAGAAGAAGAAGAAGAAGAAGAAGAAGAAGAAGAAGAAGAAGAAGAAGAAGAAGAAGAAGAAGAAGAAGAAGAAGAAGAAACAAACAAGTGCCATGGAAGTATGCAATTGTTCTAAACAAAACATGGTAGAATAATTGTAGCCATGACATCCAATTTTCTTATTATCAGAGAAGAAAGTGGAAGAAATAAAAGCTGGCTATTTCAACCAGCAATAGCCAGTGCTGAAAAAAGAAAGCACATTCAAAAGCTGTTCCAACTTGCTGCTTAATGAGGAGCAATTAATCCATCTTATTGTATTTCAAAATGCAGAGGACTCCATTCACATCAAAGAGAATTTTTCAAGGCTTTTATTGTTTTTTTCAATAAAGAGAAGCTACATAGAACTATCTTTAGAAACCCGACAACAGTATTATTATTTTTACATGCAAACAGTGTGGAATGTCCACTAATGGATATCAAATCATTGCATACGTGTGAACATTAGGCATTGTTTTTATTTTGTTTAATGAATTCCTAAATGGATACTGAAAATGAAGCAAAGATATTAGTTAAATGTTACTGTAGACCAGTGCAAAATGAGGAGTTGCAGCATTTCCTACAGTAGGTAGATAAAAAGGAGCAACCCACATTTCTGAATTGATCGTTGAAATTATTATCAAGTGGGTTCAAAAAGCTTTAGCCCATATTAGGGATATTTGTATAATATAGGTAAAAATCCTGGATCTGGATATTTATTTTCTACAGTATTGACAAAAGTGCAAAGAACAGTGTTGTGTTCCAAATACTCAGCAATTTGTACTCAGGCCCTTTCCGTGCACTCCTTCTAGTATATATTCACTACGTATCTAATAACTAATCAGTCACATATAAAGAGAGCTGCTATAAAAACTGCAGGCTGTAGGTTGTTCAGTTCATCTACTAAACGTGTGAAAGTCAGAGGTGGACCTGCATTTTTAAATATTGACAGTTGAATTCTTATGAAATACTCATAATTCAGAAACATAGATTTTGCTTTCTAATGACGGAATGCAGTTATTCATACTACAGTATAGAAATGCTATGGGTGTCCACCCCCTTCTTTTAATGCTTTTTTTTTTTTTTAATTCCTATTAATAGTTTTTCAATGTGTTTTAAAATTTTCTGGTGTTCTTGATATTTATTCATCTCGATATGATTTAAAAAGAAAAAGGAAAAAAAAAATCTGTTGTCTTCCTTCACCAGGTATTTCAACCTGATGAAGCTATGAGCAATGAAAAATCTTCCTCCAGGTAACCTGAAAGTAGACCTGGAGAAACTTTGCAGCATTTGGAACATGGAATTATCTGCAAGGGCAAAGGATATTTCCACTGCAGTGAACAAGCTTGGATGCACTGCTTGAGCTGATTCACTGGTGCATTCCAATGGAATTGCAGCAAGGGGCCAGAGTTTCTCTACTATACAGGTAGTCGTCGACTTAATGACCACGATTGAGCCCCAAATTTTTGTTTTTAAGTGAGATATTTGTTAAGTGAGTTTTGCCCCATTTTACAACATTTCTTGCCACAGTTGTTAAGTGAATCACTGCAGTTGATAAGCTAGTAGGCATGGTTGTTAAGGGAATCTGGCTCCTCCATTGATTTTGCTTGTCAAAAGGTTCATATATAGTATTGACCTTAGTACTGATCTCAGATGAGCTTAGGACACGGCAATGGTCGTAAGTAGGAGTCAGTTTCCAAGCATCAGAATTTTGATCATATGATCATGGGGACGCTACAAAGCTTGTGTGAAAAATGGTCAAAAGTCACTTTTCAGTGCCATTGTAACTTTGAACAGTCACTAAATGAACGGTTGTAAATCGAGGACTACCTGTACTTTTGAAGAGATGCATCAAATCATCTCACTTAAGGTTTCCCCAGCTATACGAGCAGGCAACAGCTGTTCAACAATGCAGCATTCAGGTGTGCTAAGTGAATTATATTTAGCAGTGCTAAATATAAAATATAAATATTTACTTTCAATGAAAGTTGCTCATGGAACACTAGTAGTGTGCAGAACATTGAGAAACACTTCTACACAAATTATGTTATGGGAAATGTTCCACACTGAGGTAGTTGATCTGTGATTATTTACAGTCTTCAGATTAGACAGAGGGCTTTTTCAGAAACTACCCCTCAGTAAATCATCCTCAATAGATAGACAGAACTGAAAATGGCACTGCACTCATTAGAATCTGCTACAGAGCAGAGCAGAGTTTGCATTTATCTTTAAATGTGCATGGTATAACATCTAAAAGAATATCTCCTATTGCCCATTTTTATTCTCTGTCCAAATCCTCCTTCATGTTTAGAAAGTTAAGGTGAAAGGAAGTCTTTCATATGATGTTAATAATTTTTTTTAAAAATCCATTCCTTTCGTCTTTTAATTTAGTGGATATAGTCCCAAATTAACAATATAAAAGGACATTATTTCTTAGAGGATTCACATGATGCCAAAATAATATATATTTTATATTCTCCCTGAAGCACATAGATAGAGAATAGGTTGCCTACTATCTTGCACTTAGCAAAATAATTTTTTAGCAAATAGCAAATATCAACTCTAAAAAAGGCTTATCATAACTTCGTTGCCATTTAATGGATTTAATAGAATCACAATATTACATTTATTTTGATGCAGCATCCAGATTTTCTCTAAGCAAGTTTTACTCTAGAGAATTCAGGTAACCCCGTATTTAAATAAGTACAAGACATTCGCAATTTTATAGTTTCCGTAGGCTTAATGTACAAACACATATCCAACCCTAACCCCACATAGATCCAGTCTTGAAGGCTGGGTCCCATGCAATTTAGTCCTCCACCTCTTCCTTAATAAGAGGAACAATTTTTCTGTCATTTACATCATGTAAAAATGAATTTTGTACAGATGGAGATACTACCCTTGTCACTCAAAGCTTATTTTACCATGGTGGCCTATCTCTTTGCACTGATTCGTGTCCTAAAATTGTGACAATGGCAAAAATTCTGAAAATGCAGCAAAGGATTCTTTTAAAAGATTCTTTAGACTTAGTGCACTCAGGACTAAGGATTCCTAAACTTTAAACAATAGAGAGGCAACAAGTCAAGTACCTGCTGGGAAAGAGGGCTTGTAAGTATAAATGATATTTTCTGTGCAAAAAAGGGCATCTTTGCCACTACCACCATCATTAACAAAAGGAAGTGCATAAGTAAGAAATAATAAACACATTTTCTAAAAGGAAAACTTTACTACTTTAGGTGGTGGGTGAAAAAAAAAATGCTTTCGCCATAAAACAGAACCATGACAATGTAAATACAAAAGTTTAGGAATAGGAAATTTGCTAGATATAACACAATCACTGAATTTATTGTTCACAAAGGAGACTGCAGGTGCCCAGTATTAATTTCAGTGTGTGCTTAAAAGTCAATACACTGCTTTAATGTTCCAAACATGAGCTAAAATGCCTTCTTTTAGCCATTAGATTGGATAGTTTTAGTCTGAAACGCTATAGCCTTCTCCATCTTTGCACCCTGGGTTAACAAGCAATATGTTTAAGTTGACTTAGCTGTTCACCAACCCCAACTAGTCAGCCAGTGAAGCTCAAAAGCCAGCCACCAACAGCCATACAAGCCTGCCAGCATGCTGCCCGCAGCAGAGTTAAACCAGAAGCTCGTGACAAACAGATCACTTATAAAATGAGTCTGTGGTTGACATTTTCCTGTTCCAGGACTGGGGCAAATGCCACTGATGGTATTTAATATTTCAGGCAATGAAGCCTTGCCCAAATCTGGTCTGTTCCAGAATTTTTGGAGTACAATTTTCATAATTCCTATTCCAACCGGGATTATATAATTTGTAATGTATCATAGTTGGAGCACATCAGGTTTGAGAAGACTGGTACACAGGATTCATAGGCTGAAATGTGTTTCTTTTGGTTGAATTTTTTTTTAAATGATTACAAAATAAGATAGAAACGAAAGGAAAAAACTCCACTTAACCTGTCATTCCACCCCCCATACCTTTCCCATTAAAAAAAAAAATTCAGGAGCGTACAATGCAACATTTGTATTTCTTACATGCACAAAACGAAGCATTGGCTGCTGTTTTTGTTTGCTCTTGGAAATTAGAAAGAGGGGGGGAAAAGATAATCCCTCTTTCGTTAATTTTAAGTGAAGTGATGCACAGCTTCTCTGGGATATATATTCTTTAATAAACTACCCAGTTGAAATTGTGCAGCCCCATCTTTGTTCTGTGTACTCAAAAGCCAGTCTTACTTGTGCTCTGTGGACCTTAAGTCTGTAAGAGGAGAATCCAGGATTTCCTCTGCAAAGCTCACGTTTATCAGATCTGACAAAAATTTCCACATCTTCAGAGAGTGCAGATTAAGCAGATTCCTAACTTTTCTAGAGAAGAAGCCAATGAGGTCGTTTCATTTGGCCAATATAAAAAGTGTGGAGGCTATAACGATTTGTCAAAGGTAAACTCTGGATGTTGCAGATAAGAATAACATCACTGGAGGCAAAGTGCTAATTTAGCCACTCATCTGAAAATGTATCTTTAAAAACAGAAAACAGAAAAACTGGTATACTGATTTAAATCTCAGCTTTTACAACATGTGCATGAGCACATAAAAAGATCTTCTTTTATTTAACCAGTGTTTTGATCCCCACCCCCTTATTACAAACTCTTTATCTCCTAATGAGATTTTAAAAGCAAAAAAACACAAAACAAGGACACATTTCCCTATAAAGTTGGCATGCAAACAGTGAATAGCATTCCAAGGTGTTAAAATAGTTTAATATAGATGCTACTGCAGAAATCAGAGGGAGGGAAGGAGATTAAACACAAAGAAATGTCAACAGCTACCACATGCAAGGAAACTAGGTTACAAGAATCACAGCCCCAGGCATTCCTCCAATCACCAGGGAACATAGGAAGTGAAACGCATAGCAACCACAAGCCCCAAAGCAGAAAAGCGCATACCTTCAGCTTGGAATGAAAATCACGAGATTTCCTTCTGGCAAGAACCTGAATGTGACTAGACACCTGCAGGGTAGGGGAAGGGAGGGAAACAAAGGAAAAGCCTGTAACCATGGAGATGAAAAGCCCCCTACAACTGGGCAAGCCAAACGTACCTTAATGGCAGCTTGAATTTCTCGAACTTTCTTCCTGGCTAAGACCTGTATGTGACTAGACACCTACATTGTTTGGAATTTTAAGGGGGGGGAAAAAGGGAGAACAAAGGGGAAAGGGTGAGAAGAGAATTTAAAAAAAAAGAACACAAGAAATCAAATTTATGCCTGGAAAAAAAGAGGGAAAGAAAGAAAAAAAAACCAGAAAGTTTCTTTGGGGAAAGTAATTTGCATTATCAGTAACCTTTCCTATTAAGAGATCGTATTTCCCAGCCATGCACCATATTTCATAGCACAAACATTGTACCAATGCTGATCATCACTGCAGTGATTTCAAGGAAGAAATACTTTTAGACTATGTCCTTCAAAAGTAAACAAATTAAAATTTAATTATATGAAATTACTAGATATATATTAGACACACAAACACACACACACACATAATCAAGATTTGTAACTTCTCCCAAAACAAATAGCTCTAAATTCAACTCAGTAAATATGATAAACACTTAAATGGCTGAACAGCACTTCAATTAAATATTTTTATAAACACATATTTACATATATTCTTATTGTAGTTGTTGCTATGACACTTTTTGTTTTAATTTGCATATATTACCAGCATGGTAGTCATTCTAGCCAACTTGTATCTAACCCAACTTAATGTCATTATTTCATATTATATTGAAGAAAAAAGTTTTATTTTGGGAGATAATGCTATTTAAAAAAAAAAGCTCAGACAGGCACTGTCATAACGAGAAATTAAAAAAGAATCACTATACTGCAAGGCTGGTTTTACTATGAATATTTTTTTAATCCAATGATTTTAATACAGATACATGAGGATTATTTGAATTCCTTCACTGCAATTTTCCCGGTCTGATCTACATTATGGTATTATGAAGGGCACTACAATGTTACTAACTACAAAGTAGAAAAGATCCAAGTAGAATTATATTCAGAATGCAACTACCGTATTTAACAATAAAATTATGCAGTAAGAATTAAACTCCCATTAAGTCCTGAAAGGGCAGAAAAATTACCCAATTGTCTCATTTTAATCTCTCTCTCTCTCTCTCTCTCTCTCTCAGCCACCTCACAAATCTACCTGGCTGTCTTCAGGACACATAAAGTATTACATTATGCAAACATTATGGCCTGTTCATTTATAAGGAAACGTAAGTATTCTATGTATTATTTTGTAATACTAATTAGTTGACCATTAATTATAGCTGATACATCATCAAGGCTACTAAATTTTAGCATTTACTCTACACCTATAGGTTACAAATAAGATCACTGTTTGAGGTTCAGATTTCCTGCATTTCTTATTGTCCACTAAGTATGTGTCAACTATTATTATGTTGGGTTTTGTCATTACTGCAATCAAAAGTGTAGTGTTAAAAATGATCCTGTGATGAGAATTGAAATAAAATGTTATAATTATTAAATTAATGCAGTGGCAATTAATATATGACAGGTTTTATTTTTTATCTATACTTTATTTGTATTAATTTGTATTTGTATTCTATTTATTGCATACATTTTCAAAACTGAAAAGCAAAGGATGAAAATAATTAACTTCTATCGTACTTAATTTTTATTCTTACTTATTTTACAAAAATTATTAAAAAAATGTTGGCCCTAAGCTCTGGGCCTCTTGAGTCTAATAAATAAGTTGATCTAGTTGGCCTGTGTACCAGTGATATTCTTTTCAATCTGTAGAGGCATCTGATTCAGTGTACACAAATTTCATGGTCAGAAATCTGTTGTAAGGGATAAAAACTGGAGACATTCTGTACTCTAAGCAGGTCTATGAGCATAATTAAGAAACATTTCATATCCAACCTCCCCTTCCTTAAAACCATTTTATAAAATGGTTTTTTTATAGGAAAGAAATGGTTCGGGCAAAAGAAAATCGCAAAACTTAATTTCAGAGATTACTCGTTTAAGGGAAAGTCATTAGTGTGTGTGTATATGTATATATAGAGAGAAAGAGAGAGAGAGATCATATTCAAGAATTTAAACATTGTACTGATGTCTTACATTTTCAATGAAATGGGCAGAGAGAGTTTAATGTGGAGTGACAGTGACATTTTGCCTTTATTTCAGGATCTTGGGGAAATCCCATTAATTTTTTTTTATCGTAACAACCTTATCAGACATTTAGGGTAAAAAAATAATGCTTATATTTCAATAAATTGGAATTTGAGCATGGTTGTCCAATCCTACTCTAAATGTTCAATCATACTCCAGCTAAGCTTTTGCACAATATAATCATAGAGCACAATAACACATATTATGGGCATTCACTGAGGTGGGCAGGGCTTAAAATTGGCAAGTTAGTGGGAGAAGTGTCACAATCCAAGCCCTGCCCCTTTTGGATGTGCATGAGGCATCAACACATGATGTGTAGGTGTTTGATTGTAATGCTGTACTGCCCCCCTGCAGATTTTGATACATATACACTTTGAGCACACCATGCTCTGTGGCTATTTCTCATTGTTCAGGTTTTTTTTTCCTGCTGTGTATCTAACTTAAAACATTCAGTAGTATTGCTATGCATTTGAATAGTTAGGAAAAACAATGGCAACCATTGTGGGTGTATACTAAATCCCTAGAATCTAGATGAACTGATTTTCAGATGCAAGTTAAGTGTAACCAGAAGGCCCAATTCTATTCCAAAACAAAAGAAAAGAACAATAGCAAAACAAAACAAAAACAAAAAGTCTAAATATTAACAGTAGTTGCATCAAAGTAAAGAGAACAAAGAATGCTAGGTCACTTATTACCAAAAATTGTACCTTTCCATATAAAATATTTAATTATAATTCCTACAATAATCTCAGAAGTATCTTGATTTCAACTACTCTATAGAAGTCCTAATGTTTTTCTGAAATTAGGACATAATCAAGAGATAAAAGCTCTCAGACGCTGGTTTGAAATTCACTGTCCAGTATTTTCAGACAGCTGTAGAAAAACAAATTCAGGTTTAAATTCCTAACCAACTGCTGCCAATCTACAGGTTGTAACAAATTGCAGGGTCCATAAACAATTTATTATAGAAATTACTTAATGTTCAAATAGGTTGTTATTTTCTTCTAAACAATGCCTTACTCTTCGATGCATGGCCTTCAAATTTCCTAATTACAGAAACATTTTCTTTGAAAAATAAATAAATAAAAAGTTAATAAAACATAATGTAACAAACCTATGAGCCTGATTTTGGATACACCTTGTATTCAGGAAGAATTCTAAAACTAGGTGGATCAATAACCCTACTCAACTTTAAAATTCTTCACTCTAAAACTGACCTTGGTATCTGTGCCTTTTCCTTTGATTCAGAAATATCCTAATTCAGACATTCAGAATCTAAAACTTTAGAACCAAAAGGAGCAATTTAGGTCATGAAGACCAACCTCCTCCTCCGCGCTGGATTCCAAATTAAATCATCCAAAGTTCAAGATTTTCTAGCCTCTATGCTCATGTGGGAAGAAGATACTCAGAATTTTTCTGTGTAATGGTGGCACTGTTGGTGTTTACCTCTTAATGCTGTTCTAACATTAAGCTTGAATCAACCTTTTTGTAATTTTAATCCATTACTGTATGTCTTGCCCTAAGATTTACAGAGTACGTGTTTGAGTTTTGAAAAGTATAATTATGCAACAAAATCCTTTCAAAGTACAATTTTAGGTATAGGCAATCCACAACTGATTAATTTTATTTTCTTCCTAGGAGCACTCTAAAATTTAGGTACATTTTGAAGACAAAAAACAAACAAACTGTAACCTGAGTTCACCAATTGAGATTGGTAGTCAAAGGTTATAATTAGGAAATTCATTTCAAAGCTACTGATTTGTTAAACTGGGAATCACATTAGGCCATCATTAGTTTTTCTGCATGTGCTTAGCTAGATGTTAGAACTGAACTCAACAAAATAAATGTTCCTTCTTATAATCCTTCAGGGAAAGATGTGTGAGAAATACTGCAAATAAATGAAGTATTTTTGCAATATTATCTTTGAATAGACAAAAGAATTTCATGGGATTTAAAATCCTGCCATAAAGTAATTTTAGAGGATACAGTAATCTACTTTTAATTGTAATTTGGAGCTCAGTTTTAAGAGTGACTGCAATTTAATTTCTCTCCATGGGAAAAAAAGATGCCAGAAAAAAGTATTTAACGCAGATGACTATGAATCAGTGACATTAGGCCATTTCCCTCCTCCTCCTCTTTTTTTTTTTTTTTTTTGGGGGGGGAGGGAGGCGCTGAACTGGCATTAGTTTTACAGCACCATAAATATATATATGTGTAAACCTTTCTGCAGTTCAACCAGGACATACATTCTGGATTTCTGCCTATTTAATTTTCTCTGTAAATAAATGTTCAATGCCATTTTGTTCCAAAGACAGAAGACACACAGCCCTTTCATTATTTTGCACATGGAACAACCCCCCCACAAAAAAAAAAAGAGTGAGGGTCAAATGCATCTTCATTTCTTAGAATGAAAGTCTCAATTTAAATCTGGAGAAGACCCACATAGGAAGCAAATTTATCAGATGGCCATGCATACTCCCAGTGGGACTGAGAGGTAAAATCTGAAATGAGAATGTAATCATCGAGTCCTTGGTGCTCTGGGAGTTTGGTTATTTGCTTGCAGACCATTACCCAACTAGGAAACACCACTTGTTTGAGTGAGTGTGGAGTTTATTACCTGTTTATATACAATAGCTTACACTACTAATGTTGGTGGAGGTAGACTTTCCTCCTTGGTGGTTCCTTGAATATTGTTTTCTGCCTAATTGTTGTCTGGTGCTGACCCCTGTTTATTTGCATGTTGGCTGCTGGAAGGGATATGTTTTAGGTTTTTTGTTCCCTTCCAAGATTTTTCTGAATGCCAAGCTTCTAGGAACCCCTTAGCATTTTTTAGTTTATATTGGTCAAGAATCCTAATATTCTAGCTTCCCAGTTGAAACTGTGGTTGACTCTGTTCGTGTAAGATTAATGAGATTTCACCCTGTCTTCTGATAGCTAGTTGGTGTTCATGGATGCACTCTGCTCTATCTACATAGTGGCTGTTGTATATTGTAGATAATACCCATGTTTTTTTTCTTTGACTACTTTCAGTTTGCTTAAGATGTTTTGAAGGACTTTAGTTGGTTTGTGTGTTATAGTAATGCCATGTGCTTGTAGTTGTCTGTTGGTTGTTTTTGATAAACAATTGGGCAAAAAAACAATACTCTAATCAATGAACCTCCAGGAAGAAAACTACATCCACATCGCAACTGGCAGGACAAGCAGTAGCATGTAAACAGGTAGCAAACCCCACACTCACTCACACAGATGAGTGTGTTTCTAGTTGAGTAATGAAACATTTACAAGCAATTGAACAATGAACATGAAGCATTGTCCTGCAATGTTATTTTCTACCTAGACTTTGCATCCATTTACTTTGCATCAATTTACTTTAGTATAAAAATATGAATATGTCTAATAATTATACAGGCTTGAAGTGATCACACACTGTAGCAATATTACAGAAAATAGATAATTAAAAAGAAAACTCCTACATCACAGGTGTCCTATTCAAACGTTATTAATTACAACATTTTGTCATCACATGAACAATGGAGATAAATTCTCACCAGCCTTCTCCCTTCCAAAGGCTAGAGATACATAGCCAGAGAAGGCACTTATGCTACAGCAAGGTCATCTACATCAAAAAGGCCTTTGTCTATAGAACCGTATGGGTATTTTCTTCCATATGATCCAATTACCCAGACAGATGGTAGACTCCTCTTCACTGAATGTATTCAACAAGAGTTTAGACAGCCATCTGTCCAGGATGCTCTAATTTGGATTCCTACACTAGGTTGGAGGTTGGACTCAATAGCTTAAAAGCCCCATTCCAACTCTGTGATTTGATGAGTTCAAATCCTGATTGCACAGATTTTGAATTCATCTGGAATGCAGGATCCATCCAAAGGATTTCCTCTAGAAGTTACTGGAAACATGGATCATCTTTGGCACTCAAGTGAAGGAGATAAATGCTCTATTTGTAATGCCGTAACAGAGCTATGATTAATTGGATTTTCTTTGTCAGCTAGATATAATTTTCTTTATGAAAATCTGGACTGTTCCCACCTGACTGGTTTTTTTTTTTTTTTTTGCAAATTGATAAAAACCTGGTTGTTTCCATAAACCTTGGATAAAGGATGGTGGTTGACCTTCTTTGGATTTTGGTATATTTTGATTTTTTAATAATATGGGATTGGTCTTCTGGCCCGTTTTATTCTTTTTATTCAATATATGTTTTCTTTTTTACAATAATTGTTACATTGTAAAATTTTAATTACAAGCTTATAGAGTCAGGAACAAATTAAATTAAAAAAACAAAATCATTTACTTTTTCTAACTTTAAGCAGTATTTCAATTTTGTCACAGTTTGCTCAGTCCTTCCTTCAAAATCTGCTTAAACATATTTCTATTCCTGCAGAAAATGCTTAATATATCAATAAAGTTCTTCAATAGATCTTAGAGGATCCTTTTTGTAAATTTGAGTGGCTACTTGCCAATCATGGGGTAAACTTCCTTGTTTTCTTATTTTGTCCTTAGACAACACCTTGTGGCTCTTTTTATTTGAAATGTTTAGGACAAAGAATTTGGCCTAGTCTACTTAAAAGCCTTACATTGAGCAAAGAAAACAAGGATTTTACTGGTTATTCATGAAGTTTTGTTAATTTTGAAGCCTTCTCTTTCTTTTTCTCTTAAATATCATGTGAACTCTTGATTCCAATCAATAAATGTATCTTACTTTTTAAATGTGATTCTTTGCCTTGAAGTTTCTCAATACTGTTATCAGTGGATCCATTTGTTTAAAGTCCAAATATTTATGTAGGTCTTAAACAAGTTCTAGCTAATGCACTGTGTCAAAAGGAAGAACTAAGTTATGTGGCTCTGCAGAAAGTTTTTATAAGTGCTAATTCTTTTGAGATGTGAACAATAAAGGCTGGGAACAAGCCAGGAGTTTAAGAAAACATAGATCCATCCTGCCAACTCAGCAAAGTATTTGTTCTGATATTAATAGATTAATAGTTCCAGACTGTTTTACAGGTCTATAGGAGTTTTAATCCTGCAAGTGTACTGGGTGCCTAAGCAATTTATATGGAAATGGTGAGTGGTACAAACAGCACTATTTTTCAAAGCAAACCTAAGATAGAATAGAATAGAATAAAATTCTTTATTGGCCAAGTGTGATTGGAATTCGTCTTGGTGTAAATGCTCTCTGTGTACATAAAGGAAAAGATACATTTGTCAAGAGTCAAGAATCATAATGTACAACAGTTAATAATAGTTATTATTAAGATATTGTAAGCACCATTCTGCATCTGCTGCATTCACTCATTCATTGGCACACATCTTTTATCCTAGTGGATTGTCTTACCTGTTTCCTGGTCCGTGTCTTTCCCGTCCTAAGTTTGATGTATCTGGCTATCAGTTCATTCCTACCTGAAATGAATATGAATTTACAATGAAGACTAAAAGTAACAATTCATCATGAATAATATACACATCAGAACATAACTTAAAATAGATGCAATGAAAAGATGGTTCAGGGATAGTTTTGAAAATAAAGATATGAGCAAACTTTTTTTTTTTTTTTGCATTTTTAAAACTCTTTTTGCTATTTTATAGATGGGAGAATCCAACAAGCAAATACCTAGGTATCATTGGATTTTTTTCCCTTGGTTTTGTCCAAAATTTGTACTTCAGCTAAAAAAGTACTGGCATATGGGAAATTATTTTAATTTTAAATTATATACAGATAGCTTTTGTTTAATGATCATTTGTTCAGCAACCATTTACACTTACAATAGGACTGAATGAGTGATAGTTATGACTAGTTCTCAGAGTTCCGACTGTTGCACTGCCCCTGTAGTCATGTGATTACAATCCAAGCCATTCGTGCCCAGTTCATGATTATAGCATTGAGCGAGTAGCAGTCGGCTGATCACAATTTTTTACATTCACTTCCAGTTTCCCCACAAGCAAAGTCAACAGGGAAGTTGCAAACGCATGAGGTCCTCACTTAACAACTTGTGTGGTCCTTGTTTAACCATGGCAACTGGGCTTACCAGAACTGTCGTTGCGAAGAGGCCTGGTCACATGACAGCATGCATCACTTAGCACTAGCAACTCTGGTCCCAATTGCCATTGGAAACTGAGGACTACCAAATTAAAAAGAAAGAACAATGGCAGACAAAAAGCTGTTACAAAGTGGAGCAAACTTCTGTCACTAACCAATGTGATTATTGAAAAATACAAAAGATATATAACACTTTATTTATTTTCACGCCTTTGAGTCAGGGTCAACTCCTCACGACTCCCTGAGCCATTCCCTGCAAGTTTTTTTAAAAACAGGATTTTAGGTTAGCCATTGCCTCCTTCCTAGGGCGGAGAAAGTGACTGGCCCAAGGTCACCCAGCTGGCTTTGGGTCCAATGTGGGGCTAGAGCTCAGTTCCTGGTTTCTAGCCTTGTACTTTAATCACTACAGCAAATTGGCTCTCTCATTTAAGCTTAGCTTACAATTAATATTAAATCATACTTTTGGCTTGGCTCTGACCACCTGCTCTAGGATATCCCTCAGCACTAAAAAAAAGTTATATATTCTATAACTGCAAAGGGGTAGATATTAAATCAGGAGAAATCTGAAAACACTTGACTCTGATCAAAATTATAAGGAAATGCAAGCCTTACATTTTACTGCAAATTCAATTATCCACAGTAAATAAAGTTAACAAGGAGGCAAACGGCAAATTCCCCGGCCACAACACTGGTTTAACTTCTTTGCCTTTCCATCAGAAGGGTGTTTTATTATATACAGGAAGTCCTCGACTTACAGTATTCATTTAGCAACCATTCCAACAACAACAAAGTGAGTAACAATCAGTATTCACGCTTACAACTGTCATAGCAACCCCATGACCATGTATCAAAGTTCAGGCACTTGGCAACAGGCATGTATTTACAATGGTTGCTGCGTCCCATGGTCATATTCAGCAGGTTCTGACCAGTTCTGGAGAACCAGTAGAGAAAATTTTGAGTAATTTGGAGAACCAGCAAATACCACCTCTGACTGAGATTTTACAGTATCCTTCCCCTGCCACACCTACCAAGCCACGCACACAGAACCAGTAGTAATTTTTTTTTGAATCCCACCACTGGTCATGTGATCATCATTTGCTGCCTTCCCAGCCTGCTTCCCACAAGCCAAATTAATGGGAGAAAACGGGATTCACTTAATGAACTCAGTGATTTACTTAACAACCCTGGCAGAAAAAGTCATAACAATGGAAGCAAACTTACTTAACAACTGCCTTGCTTAGCAACTGAGAGTCTGGTCCCAATCATGATCATAAGTTGAGCACTACCTGTAGAGGCAATTATCTCTACAAAGAAGCCCATCCCCCCAGCTGTGCCCAATCCAATGTTTCTGAAATTTCTTCCTCTCAGGACCCCTTCCCTCTTCTAAAAATTATGAAAGACAAGAATTCCTATTTTCGTATGTTCCAGCATTATAGAAGATTCCAATTCATGTTTTGGGAGCATACGGTATATTTTGGGCATCTTATTCATAATTAGTGTTTTTCTTTTCACAGTTGCTTTCTGTTCATGAAGTTGATATTTTTGAATCTTATTTTCAAATTAAATCAAGCTACTGTTATCCCTCACAATTTTAATTTTTAAATGGTACAGATTTTATCAGAATTCTTTTGAAATGCTTTGGGAGCAACATAATTTTATTCTTCGAATCTGAACTCCAGCTGTTGTTGTTTTGCTGATTTTCCACGCCTGTCCCAGTAGCGTTTGGTGATGTTTAAGAGATGCTTCTCAGTAGCATCATTTGAAAAGTTATTTTAAGATAACCATTAAGATTAGAGTACAGCATTCAAAAATTTCAGCATCTCAGTCAAAGAGGGCTGAGCTGTATAGAAAGGGTGTTGGTGCTTACCTGACACACCCGTTCTCCTTGAGCTGGGAAGAGCATCTAATAAGTGGGAGGTACTGCAGTCTCTGCTTATCTAGGCTGGGCTTAATTTGCAGAACGCTCCTCCTCCTCCACAGGACTCCTCCCCAGCATTCCCCAGTTTTGGCGAAGATGAGAGAAACAAACACCCTCTCCCTTAATACTGTAAAAATTCATTGGCTGAAACAGGATCCCACCAGATGGAAGAGGGTGGGGCTGGATGCTCTTCGCAGCTCAAGGAGAACGAGCATGTCAGGTAAGCACCAACGCCCTTTCTCTCACGAGCTGCTCAGAGCATCCAGTAGTGGGACATACCAAAGCTTGGCCTGTCCTACGGGAGGGACTCCGTCTGTCTTGGGATCCCCTCCTGGTCCCTGTGGACCCGTTGCAGAACCCTTCTGCCAAAGGAGGCCTCAGCTGATGCAAACACATCTATTTTATAATGCCTAATGAAAAGCGATGGAGAGGCCCAGGTTGCGGCATGACAGATGTCAGTGATTGGTGTCTGCGTGGCCCATGCTGCCAATGTTGCGGCACTCCTTGTTGAATGAGCTGTTATGCCCCTGGGCACCTGAAGTGCTTGAGTATGATACATTTTCACTATTGCGGCCATAGCCAACGGCCTATTGTGGAGGATAATGAGGATCCCTGATTGTTGGGCTGAAAAGACACAAATAAAGCCTCCGTTTTTCTAAAAGAGGCTGTGCGGTGAATATATATTTGTAATGCTCGCCTCATGTCCAGCTGATGCCATTGTCGTTCCAGCCCTTGGGATGGCCTGGGACAAAAATTAGGAAGTATCAGTTCTTGTGCCCTGTGAAAGGCTGAATTAACTTTGGGTATGAACGTAGGATCGGGACGAAGGACGACCCTGTCGGAATGGAAGACGCAAAGATCTTGTCTGATCGACAAGGCTGCCACTTCTGAAATACGACGAGCAGAAGTGATCGCTACAAGAAAAACTACTTTATACGTCAGAGATTGGAGACTTGATGATTGCAAAGGCTCGAAAGGGCACTTAGTGAGTGCAAGAAGGACCTTATTAAGGTCCCAAGTGGGATAACGGTGAACTGTTGGTGGGCGTAAGTTTGTGGCTCCTCGAAGGAAACACTGTATGCGTGGATGATGGGAAAGGGATAGGAGACCTTCATAAGTGATGACTGATGCCAAGGCCACCACTTGTCTTTTCAACATATTAGGTGATAATCCCTTGTCAAGCCCCCCTTGTAAGAACTCTAGGATCTGCGCCACAGATGGAGAAATGGGATCAATTTGAGACATGGTACACCATTTGTAGAAACTGGACCATGTGGCATTGTAGATGCGAGTTGTTGAGGGGTGTCTGGCAGCTTGGATGGTGTCGATAACTCTGTTGGAAAACTTTTTGCTCTTCAGATGACTCCGCTCAACCTCCAGATGGTCAGGAGCAACCATTGAGGGTCCGGATGTTGAAGGGGTCCTTGTGTTAACAAGACCCTGTCTGGCAGAATTCTCCATGGTGGTGATACAGATAGACTGCGGAGATCTGCAAACCACGACCGTCTGGGCCAGTAGGGAGCTACCAGAAGCAGTTCCGCCCTCTCGTCGAGCAGCTTCTGGATGACCTTGGGGATCAGTGGAAGTGGCGGGAATGTGTACAGAAGCTCCAAGGGCCAATGGCAACCGAGCGCATTGAAATTATCTGCTCCATGTGAGGGGTATCTGGAAAGAAATCTCGGGAGCTGAGCGTTGAGGGGGGAAGCGAACAGGTCTACTACTGGCTGCTCAAATGTCCTGACCGCCTCTTGAAAGAGGGTCGGATGGAGGCGCCACTCTGATGGATCTATCATGGCCCTGCTTAGCCATTCTGCCTGTGTATTCGACAGTCCTGAAATGTGTTCTGCTCTGATGGAAATCAGGTTGCTCTCTGCCCAATGACACAAACGCTCCGCTTCTTGCATGAGGTGTTTCGACTGAGTTCCTCCCTGTTTGTTTATGTGAGCTTTCGCGGTTAAGTTGTCGGTCAATATTAATATGTGTTGGTTGCGTACCTGTGGAAGGAAGCTGCGGAGAGCCAAGTATACTGCTTGAAGCTCCAGCCAGTTTATGCTGCATGATCGTTCTATGGAGGACCAGCGGCCTTGGGCTGTGAGCGATTGAAAGTAAGCTCCCCATCCAATCAGGCTCGCATTGGTGGTGATGGTAAGTCTGTTGGGCTCTTTGAATAGGCAACCTTTGTTATGGCTGGTCTGGTCCACCAGAGAAGAGATATGAGGACCTGTGATGGAACTTTGACCTTGTATTTGGAGTTGCTTCAGCCGGATCGCTGGTACGGGAGCAGGTGATGGCTCTGGCTGAAAACTTAACTGCATAAAAGTTTGCACCAGCTGAGAATTCAGCAGCTGCTATAAGCCTCGCAATGTC
This sequence comes from Notechis scutatus, assembly GCF_049901735.1. Lineage (NCBI taxonomy): Eukaryota > Metazoa > Chordata > Lepidosauria > Squamata > Elapidae > Notechis > Notechis scutatus. The sequence goes on along the minus strand of NC_142009.1, from coordinate 247,865,576 downwards.
TTGGTGTGCTATAGTGTTGGAATTGGGGACATGCTCCCATAATAGCCAGAGCCATCTGAGGGAAGAACGGGTGAAGAAGGAAGCAGCCGTGGCCGCTCTGATGGCCCATACATCAGACTGATGGGCCCTGCATAGGGCTAGCTCGGGCCGTTTGTCCTCCGGCTTTAATGCCTCCAGCGCCTCACTGGGAATGGAGGACGAGGATGCTAAACCCACAATGGGTTCATCTACCTCAGGAGTATTCAACAATTTTAAGATATCTGGGGCCAAATTAAAGAATTTCTTGTTGTAACCAGTGGGGGCCGGGTACACTGCTGCAGAAGCCCACTGTTCCTGTACCAGGTCTGCAAACATGTGAGGGACTGGAATCACGTCTGCCTCAACTACAGGTTGGGTGAAAATGAGATCCTCTGGTCCCTCGTCTGATGGAGTTGGAGTGGTAGAAGGGGCCGGCTTGTCCAGTCACACAGAATTTTTGGCCTTGAACAATAGAGATTTGAAAAGTTGTGGCCGGAACAAGCCTGTAAATACAGGTTGGTCGGGAACGAGGCCCTCATCCTCAGACATCCCACTTTCTAAGGGGTCTGTTTCCAACATGGCCGGGTCAGTATTATGCATTGATTCTGATTCACTCTGGTCTATGTGTTCAATGTGTTCCACCTCTTCTGCCTCCTCCTCCTGCTCCTCCTCCTGTGGCTCCTGTAGGAGCATACCCCCTTGACACTGTATCTGGGTATAGTGTAGCTCCGACCTGGCTAATGACCGAACTGATTGCGAATCATACTCAGTGGGTGCGGGATGATCCCTGGTCAGAACCACATGTTGCAGGCCTGCTGCGATTCCCTGATGGATAACCATCTCCATCCAGGTCTTCATTCGCTTGGCACATCCTCTGGAAGAGATTGTTCCTGTCGAAGACCGGCAGCTGTTGGTGTGAACGTCTTCAGGTATTCTTTGCATGATTGAGCTGACTGGGCCTGTTGACTCAGGGGAGCCATGCTGCGCCTGGATGAGAGGGAGAGATCTAGGGGGGCAGGAGGGAGGAAAGATCATTTTCTGATGCCTTAGAAGTCCCCCCCCCTTTTTTTTTTGCTTAGGATTGTGTTGAGATTTGGACTTGTCCCTTGAAGTTGAGGAGTGTGAACCACTACCCGCTGCCATTGTGATTATGGAAGGACCAGAACACTTATTATTTAATGCTATATTGTGTAGGCGGTTGGTGCGCCCAGGGACCTGGCCAAAAATGGACAGGGTGCCCTGAAATCAAATCCCCCGTTTTTTGTTCTTTTTTTTAAATCTTTTTTTTTTAAAAAAAAATATATGGATATCTGCTTCAAAATTGAGTCATATCTCAACAATTAATTTATTATTGTTATGAAATTGCCAGTATTATTATATTGGTGTGATTAATATTATCAGAGCGTATGGGTGTGCAAGTATATATCAAATTTGGATGTCCCAATCAGCCAAACTGAGAACGCCTAGCAGGCCAAATAATCACTCACAGGCCTTCAACAGCTTCCCTGCACAGGCGGACGCTGGCCTAGGTGCTCGCTGTTGTGCTGCTGGATAGGGAGAACTGTGAGGGTTGAGCCAACAACACGAATTAACAAAAGCCTCGAATATGTTGAAAAATGAGGTTGTAATGATTCCTCGGGGTATTTTGTGTGAAAAACCCCTTCAATCTGGAATAAGGATTACTTCACGCAGTCTATTGAATTAGCACTCAACGCGGCCACGCGGTCCCTTGACAGTAAAAATAAAAAAAAAAATGGCGACCGGATGTTATTTGTGGTGCGCGCGCCAGCAGCAATCTCCCGCCAAGAAAAAGAGATAAGCTCCAACAGCCTTCCCTTAGGGTTAACCGGAGGGGTGAAATAACGAGGCGATTACACCTCCACCCCTAAACGGCGTTCTTGGGGGAAAGGAGAAACTGCAATACGACTCAGAAGAGAGCAAGAGAAAAAAAGCCTCGCCGTTTAAATGATAAAGCAGCTCGGCGATCGTAATGGCAAGGGTAGGGCTAGCGGTTGGGGGGGTGAAATGAAATCAAAGCCTCCCTGCACTTAGGAGCGCTTCCTGGTAATGCAATCCCCAATGGCCAGATGGCAAGGGCAGCATCGGTAAGAAAAGAACAATTGACTATCTACAAACCTTAAAGAGAATTCTCCTGTTTCGGCCAAGGATTAATGAGAAGCACTGCCTATCTCTCACAAGTCTGAGCCAAAACTGGGGAACGCTGGGGAGGAGTCCCGTGGAGGAGGAGGAGCGTTCCGCAAATTAAGCCCAGCCTAGATAAGCAGAGACTGAAGCACCTCCCACTACTGGATGCTCTGAGCAGCTCGTGGGAGAATTAGAGAAGAAGAAGGGGGAGAAAAAATCTCCCTCAAGCATTTATGTGTGTATACTGAGTTGCCATAATGGGGGAGACATTTTAAATCCAAATTAGGAAAAAAGAAATCACTGCAGGCAGGTCAATAATAGTTCAAACAGTTTCCTCTGCTAGGTAAGAGACTTGCTATTTAAAAGCCATGAGCAAAATCTATTTTACGCCTTCAAAAATAGTACAGCACAGGCAGGTGTTAAGCCATCCCTACAGTGAGTTTTGAAAGTCGTCCCCTTTCTGAGCCTTATGGAAAAGCAGGGACTAAAAGCCTGTGAGATTGGGCAGCCCTTCTCAGCACAGGCTGTGTTTTGTTCAGACAAGCTTACGGCAGAAGGTCATGTGACACGGGCCAAATAAACAGCATCTGGGGATTTTCAATTACAGACCTTCACCCAGCATGCCTGCACTGTAATCTCTACCAGATGAGGCTCAGGCCTCACTATTTTCAATAATTCACACACTGTGTACACATAACATGACAATAAGGGCATTCATGCAACTGCCTGATTCTCACATCAAAGCTCCCAAATGGCCAGCTGTAAGCATGCTTACTGTTGAATAATTCATTCTTTTCACAGGCTTGAAAAAACGCTCAGCAGGACTTGGCAAGCTTGTCTTCTTTCCTGTGCGGTATGCTAAACTCACATTTTGAAACCCCACTCTTTAAAAAAAAAAAAAAAGAGGAAGAGGAAGAAGAAAAAGGAATTGGATATTCAAAAATTTCATGCACATTTGCAAATGGTTGTTTATATATATTGTAAACTAGAGTTTCAACTAGCAACAATAGTAATAAGAGAAAGAAAGCAGATACAAAACAACACTGTTTTTCTGAGGCAGGTGTTTAATTTTTTTTTTTTTAAAAAAAGCTTTTTCCTGAAGGGTTTTCTCCTGTATAAATGAACGTGTACAAAAAATAAAAATAGAAACAAAACAGACCCTGCATTTCCTGGAGCCAAGCAATTTTCATGCTCGATAAAATTAATTTTGATAGATCCATTTTTTTTCTATAGCTCTACCTTTAAATAAATACCTCCATTATCCAGGAAAGCAATCACCAAACCATTCCCTTGAAGGTTCAAAAAGGACTAGATTGATCATTTCATTTGCCTCCTAGAAGACTTTTACAGGCTTTTAAAAAAAATGTGCAGCTATAATTTTAATTGCCAGACTTAATCCTTAAACAGCCTTTATCATGTTTACTGAATTATGGTAACTGTTTCCCTGAGCTACCAAAGCAGGCAAACCTTTGCTTCATTATATCAAGTTTTCTTATCTGTCAATCAACCCTAAAACCAGCAGGATCAGCTAGTCATGACCTCCCCTCATAGCAAACCCATGCTGCTTACCAGCTGTGGGCTGTGTATTTTTACACCCTTTCCCCTATCGTTCAAAGTGGTTTCCCTCTTAATCACAATAATCCCAAAAGTGCTAAAACATATCTATCATCTTCTAAGCCCTGCCTACAAAAGGCAAATGGGCTTGTCCAGCCACAGCTGATGCTTCATTCAACTGCAAATCGGATTTAGCAGCTACAAGAGATTTAGCATACCTGGAGAAATATTGAGGGTCACTCTTGCACAGTTAAATTAGCTATATCCTTCTGCCATACTATTGGTCTTTGAAGAAGGGTGGTGGTGTTGTATTTTAATTTTTATTTGCATTCTTTAGTTGAACTGGAAGGAAGCAGGTTTCTTTCACCACTACTGGTCTGATAGTCAAATATATGTTTAATAAATTACAGTCAAGTTTTTCATTCTGATGGCACTCATAAAAAAGGCATGAAATGCCAGCGTGTTTTTCCCATCAAGTAATAACTATAGTCAGGTTTTTTTTAATATACCAGAATGTCTTCATTTACTGTGCACATAAGTCATGAAAATGTATGTGTTACTACATGAAAAGTTATTTTAAAAGGATACCGCATGAGCTGATGCAAATGATATGTATCTCACTGTCCTTTTTGAAAACCATAGAGTATTTGGAATAAAAGACACATTAATAGAACAGTTTCTATTAACTAGGAGTCCCAGCCATTGTAACCCTTGGGTTTGACACACTTTGTGCTCTACCCCTCAAGACAAAATTGCTTGAAAAAAATATAAATAAAGATACTTATCACAGAACAGATTTAGAACTCGTTGATTCCCAAATTCATGGGTGTTTGACCAACAATACCATTCATCATGATTTTATCATTTGATAAACTTTGTTTGCAATCCAACCTAGGGTTAGAGGCATTTGATCCTAATTGTAATCATAGGGAGCATCCTTTTTTGGGGAGGAGGGCTTTGAATTATACTTCTGCAAACCTATATTTTAATTTAATATCTCCACTCTTAGGAATAAGATATAGAATTGTGGTTCAGGGGCATCTCAGCTTTTATATTCACTGATTTAGATTTTCAATAGTTATAATAGTATTTGTTTTTAAATTTAAATTAATCAAATCCATCCAACGTACACCTAACTATGGAATATAACTATATGTTATTTTATTTAGAAATTAGTGCAAAGGAATATCTATTTCTTTTAAGGTATTAAGGAATACCTTTAAAGGAATATCTATTTAGTGATTTCTTGCAAGAAAAATATGCTCAACAATACTAAGAATCTGCAAACAACAATTTGGTAGCCATCTGTGCCTAGACAATGCTCTCTGTGTCTGTTTGTGTGTATATGTGGCCAATATTTGATTTTAGAAAAATCACAGCTACCATTTTTACTACTATAATAACTACTACAGTATGAATCTTTTAATGAGCTGTATTTTACTTTTTGAGAGGTTTGTTTTATATAGAACATCAATTTATTTTAAGCAAGTTCTCTCCTTTCAAGAATTAGGGGGAAAAAACCCTCATTTTGGACAGAAAAGCCTTAAAAATGGATACAATAGACTTGAGTCTTGTCTGTCATGCATGATGGATGAGTTAAGGGGATTAAAATAAGTATTTGCATTATAATAGGTAAAAATTAGCAAAACACAATTTCATAGTAGGTGGCTTCAGTTCTAATTATTCACCAAGGAAAAAACAGAGGCCTTTCTTTATGAAGAATTATGATTACCCTATCGTTTTCAGCTATAAAATTCCCTATTCTGTTCCTCTACAGATGTGCTGTATTCCAATTCCCATAGCGATATTGGCCAAAAAAAAGTGGCACGGGAGTTCAACGCATCTGGAAAGCAAGATATTTGGAAAGTTTGCTTAACTATTTATTATCTTTCATAATTAGACATTACAAGGATTAAGTAATTATCATACAAATGATAATCTAGAAAATTAACACATTTATTTCAGTTGCACCATAGCTTAAAGAAAATGCTATGAATGTAGTATTTTGAAATGGTGACATTAGACGGGTTTTCCCTCCTGAAGAAAGTGAAATATGTACTGTATATAAGTCCTTTTGTCACATAGCCAAGAACTCAATATCTTCTTGAAGAATAAATTCAATAAAATAGTAAAATAAAATACAAACAGATGAACATATATTCTTTTAGATTAACTCTTTGCTTAAGAATTACAATTAGCATATCATTTTGCACAAGGATAAACCTACAGAAATTATGCTAAGGGGGAAAAAATCACACCATTTTTACATGAAAAGATTTATATAACCTATTTTTTTCTTCAATTGTGTCCAATTTTGAGACTGCCTGTACTAGTCCCTGTATTGCCACCTTCGTAGGGTTGAGGGAGAGCGATGGGCCCAAGGTGTAACATTTTCTCTGTTTTTAGCCTGATGCCTTACCCACTGCACCAAACTGAATTAATAATATCAGACATTATTTACACTAATGCTGCTATCCAATATGCCTGGCTGGGCCTTTAGCTTCCAATGAGACTTATTTATCAATTGAAACACCTACCAGCACATCTTCCTCTGCCCATACAATTAAGATATAAAGTGTTCCTTCTTAAGGGATGTTACATTTATCAGTCCGTGGGCCATGTGTTTAAAACCCCTGGTTTAGAAGACATTTGGGTGCTTTTGCTCTATACAAAGGATTTGGAGAAATGTGCATGACAATACCATTTTTTTAAAAAAATAGGGCATAAAAATTCAGAAGTATTACTGTAGAGAACAAGATAACTTTGATATTTATTCAATTATTTAAATAAGGAAAATGGGATAAATATGGTTGACTGGAGCAGTGGTTGCCAACCGGCGGGCCGCAGCCCACCGGTGGGCCTTGAGAAAATTTTGGTGGCCCGCAGAGAAATCTCACCTCCAGAGCACCTCCCCGCAAAGCAATTAATCCAGGCTGTGCAGAAACACAAGGCTGTGCCATCCACATGGCCCGCAGGAATGATCCCCACCCACTCACTCCTTACCCGGCAAACTTGCCTGCTAAAATTGCTATTTTTCCTTTTTCCAACCATCATCTGTTCTGCTGTGCCAGGAGATTTAGATTAGCTAGGAAGCAGGAAATGGTTGGATTTCTTGCTTTCTAGCTAATCTTTAGATCTTTGGCTCTGCCGAACCTCCCTTAGGACTGAAGGTTTGCTTGCAAGCAAATTCAGCGCAGACTCAAAGCAAGCAAATTTGAGAGACTTGGATAGCCAATGGCAGACAGATCGATCACTGAATGATTCTGTGAGCAACTCAATCTGCCTGCTTTGCCTGATTTTGGGTAAAAATTGCTCTTTTTTATAAAAAAAATTCAATATTTACATACATGGTGTGTTGTGAGTTAATTTTATGAGTTTGCTTGCAAGCAAATTTTATGTGACAGACTGAGCAGCCAATGGCAGATAGATAGTTCTCTGAATGAATCTGTGATTCTGTGAGCAACTCAATCTGCCTGCCTGCTTTGCATGATTTTGGGTAAAAGTTGCTCTTTTTATAAAAAAATCATTATTTATATAAATATTTATAATATTTACATACAAGCCATGCCCAGTCACATGACCACCAAGCCACACCCACAAATTAGGCCATGCCCACAGAACCGATTAGTGGTCCCTGGGATCGAAAATTATGAGTTTGGTGGTCCCTGATGTCCAAAAGGTTGGCGACCCCTGGAATGGCCACCACAAAGAAGAACTCAACCGGAAAAGAATGTGCAGGAGGAAGATAAGAAGAGAAAGTTTTGGTTGACTGGGTCAAACAGCAAAAGCAACAAATAAGGTACTCTGGAATTGAAACTATTAAAAAAAAAACAATAATATTGTTCCCTAAGAAGATTTTTAAGCTGCGAAGGAGAGAGAAAAGGGAAAAGATTTGGTTTTTTTTTTCTCCTTTTCCTATACTGACAGCTAAGAGGAGACTTAAGCATGAAATTGAAAAAAAAATCCACTTTGACATTAATAGGCATTTAATGCTGAAAATAAAAAGTTAAAAGGATAATGAAGATTTCTGGATAATCAAAAGTTTTTGAAAACAGGAGAGAAAAAGAATAAAAGGGCAGGATCTGGAAGGGAGGAGACTGCCTGGAATTAAAAAGAACTTACAGCAAAATATCAACAAGACTTCCAAAAGATACATTTTAACTGAAATATCGCAGCAAAAACCCCAGGAAGAGAAAGTGGAAAAAGAAATAAGAAGAAATAACTCAGGACTATTTGGATTACTTGATGATTTCTGGATTTTTGGTTATTGTATTTGAATGACTAAAATCAATCGGGTGGTTGTTTAAAAGTGTTTAAAATGGCTCCACTTTTAGAAGAACTGAAAATAGAACTTAAAAAGTACAAAGAAGATGCACAAGAAGGGAGAGTTTATTTTGGCTTCGTATTTCAGTTTTTAGAAATGGAGATTTGGAATTATGAGAAACAACAAGAAATGCCCGCAGAACAAGAAGAGTGTGACAAAGAAGAAGCCATCTTTAATGAACAAGTAATCTTAGGTGGGAGAAAAAAAGGAAAGGGGGGAAAGAGAATGGAAAGTTTAAGATTGGGAAAAACAACTCAAAAAAAAAATAGAGTGAAAAATAAGTATAAAATCAACCAGTCATTTTATTGCTTTGGGCTCTGCAATCAAGCTCAACTTGAGTCCCATAGCCATTGACATAACTCATGCTTTAAAGAAGCACTGATGTTATTTCATCTCCAACAAAATGCTGTTTTTGACCATCCTTTTCTATATTCATGAAATGGAGAACTAAACTTTCTAATTATTATTTTTTATTGTATAAATTTTAATTTGAGATCCATTGACACTGTTGCTACAATAATTAAGACACTCTTCCCATTGTCTAGGCCTGTGATGGCAAATCTATGGCATGCGTGCAAGAGGTGGCACGCAGAGCCCTCTCTGTGGGCATGCGAGCCCAGCTCAGCTCCACTGTGCATGTGCTTGAGCTTCCCACCGGCCAGCTGGTCTTCAAGTCTCTGCCGTACATGTGGGGGGGGAGAGCACATGCATGGTGGGTGGGGTAATGCATGGGGATGTGCACAGGGGGCTTGCGCAGGGATATGTGCATGCATGGGATGGAGGCGCATATGTGGGGGATGCATGCACATTGCATTTTGAGGATGCACGTGCACTCGGTGCTGAAAAGGTTAGCCATCCCTGGTCTAGGCAATATAGGAAGATCTGATTCTTTATAACATTCATATCATATTTATAAAACATTTCTTCCACTCATGTTTATAAAACATGATAGTTTATATTATATAAAGGTATTAGAAATATATACATACTTGAATAACAATTGCATTACCCTGTTTCTCCAACAATACGGCCTCCCCCAATAGGAAGTCCCAGCATGTTTTACAGGCATGAAATGAAATTAAGCCCCTCTCCCCAAATTAAGGCCTATATTAAAACATGTGAAATGGGGGGAATGGTGGGGGGGCTTGCTGTTAGGAAGTACTTTTGTTGCACACCCGGATATGGTGCTGCCTGCGTTGACCCCAATACTAAGTGCCTCACCAATGCCGAGGTCAACATCCAAGCTGTCGCCGCCCGCCCGCCCAAAGATGCAAGGGGGGGGGGGGATTAAGTCACCCCCGGAAAGACGGCCTAGCCATTTTTTCGGGGCTCAAAAAAAAAATAAGACCTGGCCTTATTATATGAGAAAAACGGTAGATAGCAATATATAGAATTGTAATCATTTACTGTTAAAATGATATATATTATTTTTCTTTATTGCATTTTTCAATTTTATTAAAAGCATCCTCTATGTGTGTGTTTTCTTTTCTTTTATAATATATGCATTTTTATCATTATGTTTGTTTTTATCCTTTTTCGTCATTTTAAAAACCATAAAAATAAATTTTAAGAGAAAACAAAATTCTCTTTCAAAATTGTTTTTCTTATTGCATAAGCTTTTTTTAATTGCAAACTGATTAAAGTATTAGAATATATTTTAAGCTTATTTCCAGGACTTTCTATTTTAAAAAAAGGCAATTGAATAAAGTCTTCAAATTTCAAGCCATATTCATATTTATAAATAACAAAACCAGTAGTTTATTTTCCAGAGAAAAATCAAGTTGATGATGACACAGATATATTTGCTTGTTAATCTGCTCTAATGTTAAGCCACAGAGGTTAAAATGAAAAAGATGAATTAAAAGCTTGCTTTTTCCCCCCAGCTCTGTAAGAGAATATATATGAAGTTTCAGAATTCTTAAACACCATAGCTTCATTATCTCTTAATGGTTTCATCCAAAGAAAGGGTGAAGTGCTTGTTGAGAACACATTTGCACTACTTTGCATACAATATTATTAGCTGGTCCTCAGTCATGTCTACTTATGAAAAAGGTTGAGAACATCCTAGTTTTTAATGGGAAACAGAAAAATAACCCAGAATCAAATAAAACAAATATCTCCAGAGCATAAATAATTAATACTTTCACAAGTTGGAATTAGAAGTTGAAATACATGCTATATCTATCCACAATTTTAACCAGAATACTGGTAGCCACACCAATTACATAAAATAAAAAATAATAATTTGAATCTGAACTTTATCAATTGCGTCAACTACTTCAGTTTGGACATAATACACTGATTTTGGCTTATTGTTAATTGTTTTTCTCTGTTGTTTTTGAGGAACAGAGGAATTTAAAGTAATAAAGGTTTGTAATCATGCTAGAAATCACACAAAAAGTAGCGCAAAGGGAAGGAAAAAGGTATGGACACACTAAAAATTGATCCATCTGACAAATACAACATTATCCCCAAATCAGGCCAGTATCACTATATCTCAGCAATCCTTCTCCTAAATAACTGTTGTCAGATGTAAGGAAATCATGTAATGCCATTGTGTCACATCTTTTGTCTTATTAAGGAACAATTGGAAGAGACAGTAAGGGACAACTGCTTTCAGGTGCCAAGCCTTCTTTCTTCATAACATTGTATTCTGCCCTAGATCTTTTATTGAAAACAAGCTATTCTGGAAAACACAAAGAGAAGATTTCAAATTACACCTTTGTCAAGATAGATTGCTTTGAACCAATATAAAACCTATTTGATATGGCCTGAACCAACTGAATCTACCACTCTTCAGCCCAAAGGACCCGGAAGCAGGTTTTAGTTGGTATATTTAATTGACTGCAAACCTTGTTTGGCTCAAGTATGACCCATTGTAGTGAAATTATTTTATAATAAAGTATGAAATCAACAATTAAAATTGAAACATGGATTTTTTTGGGGCAGGAGTCAATGTTGACTCCTGATGACTGCCTGGATTAATCCTTTCAGATTACTTGGCAAGATTTTTGGAAGTGATTTCTCACTGCCTTCTTGGGGGTGGGGACAAGTGACTGGCCATCTAGTTGGTCTCATGCCTAATGTGGAAACAGTTTACTCATTTCTAGCCTGGTGCTTTGACCACTACACCAAAAGGGACCGCTTGAATTGAATATAGAAACAATTAAGAAACAACTTATTATGAACATCTACCTTCTATCAATAACAATGAAACAGCAAAAATTAATTTTCAGTTAAAGGCAAAGAATTCCTCAAAAGTACTCTTTTGATAGCCAACACTGAACAAGCTATTGTTTTAATGTTGCATATGTGGAAAAAAGGAAATAAAAAATAGTGTAAGGGAGAAGTGGACATGAGTAAATATTGGCTATTATAAAAATATGTTTTAAAACAGCATGGTCCTTAATATATTTCCAACACTATACTGTCCTACACAATCCTTTTCTATTCAAAAAATGGTGTCCAGTAAATTCTAAATAGTATTTTTGTTGTATAAATCAAGAGTTTAAAAATCATTGACATTCTTGCTATAGAAATTAAGACAGTCTCCTATCATCTAGGCCAGGGGTCTCCAAAGTTGGCAACTTTAAGACTTGTGGACTTTAACTCCCAGAATTCCCAGGAAGTCCGCAAGTCTTTAAAAGTACTAAATTTGAATACCCCATGGTCTAGGCAATATAGGAATGTCTTATTCTTTATTTAACTCACAATTTGCTTATCAAGTTGATTTATTCCCAAGAAATATATATAAAAAATGAACAATAGCAATTTTTTAAAAGTTTATAATTGTTCTAGTGACTCAGAAGGTGAAAAGGCTGCTGGTCCAAACAGTGTTGTTAACAAATGTGGTAACTGTAAATACTGCCATTGGGTTACATCTGATTGACTATGGATGTCAAACTTGATCACATCACATGAATGTATTGTGACGTATCACTTTTTTGCCTTTGCGGAGTGGGTTGGATGTGGCCCGTGACACCAGTTTGACACAGTGATAGACTATATTTATCTCTCAACACAGCATATATTAAAACTTATCTCCCTTATCTATCAATTGATCCAAAGTCAATATCTCCTCTTTCATCCATTTTTTCCATATCACCATCTTTTCCCGATCTTTTTGATATGGGAAAAAGATTGAATCTTTTTTATGAGAAGTTTACATCCCATAGCTTTCTAACTGACAGAAGTGTTTCCAGAGATACTAGAATTATATTGTATTTAGATCCTAATACAATCCATCCAACCAAAGATGCTATATACGTATAATCCAAAATTACCTGAATCAAAAAATTAATACCAGATTATTGGTTTATAATATTTAATACTTAACAATAGGTAAGTTTGAAGATACAGGCTCAGATTCAGAAAATGAATCCTCCCCATTAATTGATAATTGTAAAGATATTCTTGGAATTGAAGAACCCTATGGAAATTTTCTAAACAAACAACTGATTTACTGTAAATATATTCTAGCTATTTGAACAGGAATTCCTCTCAGAATAAAAACTAATCTGGGAATAATATTTATTTTGAAAGCATTCATTTTGCCCAAAGGATGAAATTTAATTACTCCCATTTATCAATATCTGAAGAAGCCACTTTATATATTTTATTTATATTACAAGTTATTGAGTTATAGCTTTCGGTATGCACATATCAAAATATTTGGTATGCATATATCAATGGATTCAGTACATATATGGAATTGATATTCCTTATGTGGATGGGTAACCAAATTTTCACATAGAATAGAACAGAATAGAATAGAATAGTTTATTGGTCAAGTGTGATTGGACACACAAGGAATTTGTCTTGGTGTAAATACTCTCAGTATACGTAAAAGAAAAGATACATTCGTCAAGAGTCGAGAATCATCAGGTACGACATTTATTGGCATCAACTCTGATTTGGCCTAATTAATAGAATATCTTGCTATTTTACTAAAGGCATCTATGATTTGCATCAAGATTGCAACAGAAATGTGAGCTTTACAAATAAATGGAAGAATGACATCTGCAAATAATACCAGTTAATGTTCAACTGAATTATGTATTGCTCCATTAATCTCCCTATGTTGTTTAATAACACAATCCAAAGACTTCCACACAAATATCAAAAAGGAAGGGTGAAAGTGGACATCCTAGTCTAGTTCCTCTAAATAATGGGAAAGTAGCGGAAAACATACCATTAACCTTTACTTTAAATGTGGGTGCCTCATATCATATCTTGATCTATTTTATAAATTTCAAAGCAAATCCAAGCCTGTTTATTATAGCAAACATTTCCTGTCTATATATTTCGTCAAAAGCTTTTTCAGCATCTAGCAATAAAATTACAAATTTGTCTTTATTTTTATTACAGTCTATTAAAACTACAACTAACCTAATATTGACTGTTGCTTGCCCAAGTTTTTTAATCCTGCTTAATCATTCTTAATAACAAACAGTATCACATGCTGTAATCTATTTGCTAGCACTGCTGTTAAAATCTGTGTATCAACATCAATCAGTGAGACTGGATGACAATTAACACATTAAATATGATCTTTATCTAATTTTGATATAATTGCAATATAAGCCTGTTCAAATGCCTCTGACAATATTTCTTTAACAAGTATCTCATTGTACAATTGACTAAGTTTTTGGCACAAAAAAATTTACAAATGTTTTATATCCCTCTATATGAAATCTATCCAATCCTGATATTTTATTCTGGTATTTTGTAAAATTATTTGTTTTGTCTTTACCTCCGATACTGGAGAAAATAAAAGTTGCTATTGTACATCATATAAGTGTAGTAGACCTTTATCCTCATTCAATATATTCCTTGGTTTGCTCGATTCTGAATAGAATTCTAAAAATTGACAATTTATATCTTTTGAAGTTGTATATATTTCATCTCTTCCATGTTTTATATTAGGAATCATTGCCCTATTTTTCTTCTGCTATAAGCAATTAGCCAAAATCTTACCAGGTTTTTCACCACCCTTGCAATAACTCTATTATAAACATATTAGCATAAATTCTGTCTGTTCATTAAGCAAGTTCCAGGTGGCTTGCAAGCAGACTAAGAGATAAATAAGGCAGAGTGCAATCACATGCCAGCAGTCATCACTGCAAAGTAGGGAAGGGTATGTGCGCTGCCCACAAATCACGGTGCAAGCACAGCACAGCCATGCTCTCAGGTGAAGGAGGGTTCCTCTAAGTGTAGCATGAATGAAGGATGGACAGTGTGCTGCTGATGGGCAAGGGACCTATTAGAGCAACTTATTACCTTTCCTGCTGGCTTTCCCATTGACTTTCTTTGTGGAAAACCAGCAGGGAAGATTGCAAACGGTGATCGCATGACATGATAAGCTGCAACTGTTGTACATTCATACCGATTGCCAAGCACCCAGATGGTGATCACATGATTATGGGAATGCTATAATGGCCAAACCTTTGAGGATTGATCTTAAGTTTCCTTTTCAGTGATGTCGCAACTTTGATAGGTCACTGAATGGTTGGTAAGCAAAAAATATCTACACTTTGATTTGTGTCATTTGTCCAAACGTCCTTCTGAAAAAGCCAGTTCATGCACAAATGTCTTTATTAAATTCTGTAGTTTTGTCTCAAGTTTTTGTGCGATTTTCTCATCCTCCTTTTTTATGTTCCATCAATGGCAACCACATAGATAGACCTTCTCCAGAATGAACTGTCCCTAATCTGGCCCTTCAGGTCTTCCAATAGTACACAGACTATTATGGTGGAATCCATTTCCTTGTCATATTCACTCTTTCCTTTCCCTTTCTCAGCATTGTGGACTTCTCCAGACAAGTAGGCCTTCATTTAATGTGTCCAAAATGAGACAATTTAGTCACTTGTGCTTTACATGAAAATGAAAATATTGATTTGTTTTATCCCAGGAGTCATTTTCAACACCAACATTCAAAAACATCAGTATTCTTTCTATCCTAATTTTAAACTTTGAAGAGTAGATCCTGACATCTGATCTCAAAAGCCTTCATTGCTACTGTACCAAGTGCTAGTCTCTAGCATATCTCTTGACTGCTGGTTTCTTTTCTGTTGATAGTTGATCTTAAAAAGCAGCATAACCTACCAAATTACCTAGATGGCACATGTTGAACATAGCATTTTCATCAGGGAGGCTACTCATCATATGTATTACATCTTTCGTCTGTACTTTTTAATAATGTATTTGTATATTTGACTGCTAGGAAACGTCCCTCTTCTGGGACTATAAGTTTTAACTCTGCAAAAATTGAGTCCTTTCTAAGAGCTCCTCTCTCTCTTTCTTAGCTTGATCTTGTAGCCTGACAGCTTCATTCTTAATGACTTAATGAGGCATCCTAATTGTAGTGGGATGCTGCTACCTCACCTCAAAGGCCTTTGCTACCAATCATTGTTTCTTTCTATTCCTCCAAATCAACCATCAAAGCCTTAAAGGAGGAAATATGCTCCTTGGGAGCAAAGAGCTCATTGCTCCAGTCTGAACAGTGTCATATATATGGCACTCAGTCTAATATATTGAATACCACAACATCCCTGATGGCTCTTTGATTGCAGTTATTTGGCAGGATTTATTTGGATGAGAATCAAGTTCCTTTAGAGTATCATAGGGAGATACTTTCTGGCCTCCTTGTTCTGCTGCTGAAATTGCAAAGATTTTTAACTTTTGATGTTGTCTTCCTTGCAGTTTATAAAGGAGTATAAAGAAAGAAGCATAATGTGGAAGTATTTTTCCACCCACCATTTCAATAAGCATCAGGAAATAAATGCTTTAATACAATAATAGAGGCAGTTACACTATTTTCAATCTATTAATCAATCCCTTTTAAGCCTGCAGTTTTTCACTCAATTCAGTTGAAATACATAACCACAAACTAGATGTAATAGAACATTAAAAATCTGACTTAGTCACAAACATTTGTTATCAATAATCTTTGACAATCTGAAAAAAGTCCATTGAAATCCTACCTCTGGTTTTACTATCAAGCTAAGCATTGAGAAATATCAGATTTCTTTATAAAATATCTGCCTAAACCTATCTGTAGTCCCTCCGCAAATTTTACTTCCTTAACTTTGCATGTCAAGTTCATACAATGATGAAGTGAAAAGGCAAGCATATTAAACATGATTTTAATGAAGTTCTACGTCTTTTAAGGCAAACACTAACATTGTTGGTGCTATAGTAACATATCTGCTACAGTTTTAAAGCCTATTAAAATAAATATGTTAAAATTTATAAAATAAAATTGGTGGATAGTGTTATTGTAGTTTTTAAGCATTAATAAGAACTGGTATGAATTACATCTTTGTAGTGATGGATACATCAAAATTTCTAGAACTATCCTTCAGACTTTGTCTTACACATTACATCATCTTCACCATATTACATTAAAGCATCTTAATATTTATTTTATTTTTATTTATTTTATTTACTTGTATCCCATCTTTAATATTTTTACAAATAACTAATGGTGGCAAACATATCCAACACACCTTCCTCCTATTTTCCCTATAACAAAATGCCACTTGCAACTAAAGTTAACTCAGGAAAAAAAAAACTGAGTGTGGACATTTTTATGTGTTCCATGATTTAAACCCTACTCATGCAGCTGTTTAGATAGTTTGTAAATGTTTCATTTAAAATATAATCATTTTCACATTGGTACCCCATTTACTTCCTCTCACCACTATTCCGACTGGATAGAGTCTAATGTAGTCTACACCGTCTGGTCAATTATAGCATGGACGCTGGGGACCAATTAATGCCATCTATAAAAGCCTGAATCATTCTGTCAATTAACTAGAACTAACTATGTCATCAGATATATTACTAGTGAGCAAGTCTATTTGGTTGCAATATGTCTTGGAGGAGTGCAGTATCAAATGAATCACAATTGACTTGGACAACTGCTAGCATAATTTCAGAAGATGAAAAGACAAATGGGGTAGTTATTAGTGGTCCCCTGAGGAATTACGGCCAATTGTAATGTGCTAAGCCTGCACTAGCAGGTGCCCTCAGCACAAATCAGGAAGAGGGTTAAATCAATATTTTCAATTTCTTTGGATCAATTCAGTGTTTGAACAAGATGGAAACTTGTTAGCAATTGGCAGAATGTGTAAATGAAAAGTCAAACTTATTATTTGTTAAAAGGGAACGGGTGCACTGCATCATGCCCTTGGCACAAAATAACGCTTTCATGATCTACTTGCTTGGGTATTCGCTGAGAATCAAGCAGTTCTTAAATTTTAATAGAGTGCAAAAGGTTAGTTGTATACACGTTGACAATTCAAGAGCTTTAAAAATGATTGAAGTGTCAATAGGAATGTTTTTGAGGTGTGACAACAGAACAGTTATTAATGATTAGTGCAACAACCAGAAAGAAAAAGAAATACTTGTCTGCTTTAAAGAAAAAAAAAGAGTCCTACTAGGAACACACAGCATAATAACTTAAATACTTTTTTACAGGGAACGTAATTGAGAAAAGGGAAGTTTTCTTTCTTTACCAGTAAAACTTTATAAGCAAGCCCATGTATCCACATAGTCCTGTTAAACACTGAAGGACTTCACAACTGTAGCTCCTAAGGCTATGAAATCAGGTGATTAATTTTGCTTTAAATTAAAAGTTGACCCCAAGAAAATGAGCATCACATTCTGATAAATGATAACCAATGCAAATTCTGAACAGCTCTATTCAGAAATAATCTCATTAGCAAAGTTTACTTCCTACAAAGTGGGAATACATCAATTTATCTATGATTTCATTAACGTGTCATTTTATTTTGTATTTCATTTCAAAGATTTAGCAAGATCTGATTAGGTATAGGAAAATAAAATTTACTTATTTGTTGCAAATTTAGAATATGATGCGTAATAGAATGAGGTTCCCCCCCCCCAACTACTTTTGGAATCATCTATTTTTCCAAATAGAAAACACAAAATGACAAAAGTAGGAAAAACAAATAAACAAATTTAAGCATTTTTGAGCACTAAAGTGATTCACAAGTGAAGACTTCAGGTGTACCCCAGTGTAACTCAAAGCTGCATTAATTAGAGCCTGTCTTCTCAAGTGCATAACGAATTATTCTCAGTAGATAATATCAATATGTTTCTCTTTTTTAAAGGGAAAACAATGGGTTGGATCTTGAACTGTACAGGATACAATACTGAAAAGCCACTTCTGACTGGGTTGGACTTAAATGGCAATTCATGCTAATTTACCTACCCTGTTGCAGCCCAACTGCCTTCAATGTAAGGCTTAAAATTTTGGGGAAACTTCCCCATAAGTATGATGGACATTACTGATCATCATCCAAGTGAGAGCAACTAGTAGACCTATGTCCATCCTTTAAAGCAGGGTGTCAAACTGGCAACCCATGGGCCGGATGCATCACACGCAGACCACATCCACCCCAGCTCCGCAAAGTGGAAAAACGCCATGATAAATCACATGATGCCACAAATTTGCATTAAAGGAACAATGCTTTACATTCATAGGCAGAGCTCTAGGTCTTACATTTGTCAAAAATGCTGTTTAAAAAAGCCATGAAATTCAAGAAGTTGTAACTCTTCAGTTGTAAAGAAAGCTGAAAATCCACCCTTTTTTTAAAAAAATGTTTTTTAATGGACATGCAAATAAGGCTTAATTCCAATCTTAAAGCTTGTGCAGTCATGGCAAAACATAGTGTTTCTTTAGTTAAACAAATATTCCCCTCAGTAATTTGGACCTGATAATTTTAACCTTTGCCAGGATCAGTCATGTGTCAGGTGCTGAGAAATGACTAAAATTATTAGCATTTCAGCCAGTAAACACAAAACACAGCATGGATACTGCCTCAAGAGTGATTATTCATTGATGTTTCAGAATGTTGGTCATTTCAGAATGTTTCTTCAGGACCATCCAAAGAAGATACAGAGGGACATAGGAAGATGTTCTACGTTAAGTTAGATCACTGTTCCATCTAGCTTACTACTTACTTACTGTTGTCTGAAGAATGCACATGTTTTTCTGGACAGCTGTTTTAAATTTGCATAGAGCAGTTTTGGATGTAGAACAGCTGATTCATACTCAGCACCAAAAATGGATCAATGGCAATTATATAATGGTGATCAACTTTAAATATGATGTTCCAATAGGAAAGAAATGCAGCCAGAAGAGAGCCAGAGAACAAAATGAAAGAGGGAGAGAAAAACTTTGCCTTCCTGTAACTTTCAAAATGTTTTCTGCCTTGCTGCTTGTTAAAGTGCAAGACAGCCACGCATTTCACTAATTAAATAAGTATTTTATCTGCTAGCTCCAAAAAACTACATGATCATGTCCTGGTAGTTTCCTTCAGTATGTGAAAGAAAATATGCCAAAGTGTTTTACAATTACTTTCTTCCAAGGTTTCTCTTTCTTTTTTTAAAACTTCTTAAGAGTCTTGGTTATTTTGGAGATCTCCCATCAAAATACAGATCAGACTATTTAGCTTTCTTAAGAACCAAACCCCACCACGTTTTACTACTTCCTCTGGATTTTTAAAGATTAATGAAACACAAGTTCAACCTTGTTAAAAATCACGTTTAAAACTTTGATTCCCTGATAACCTTACTGGGAAAAAATACTTCCCTTATTAAATAAGGCTTACCACATTTTTGGAGATAAAAATGTTTGGAACATTTCATCCTCAACTATTTTTATATTTGCATTTTGAGCTGAAGTGGACCTCTGAATAACATCGGTGTTATAATTTTCCTTCTTTCCTCCTTTGGATCCAATAATACAGATTCTCTTAACCTTTAAAACTATCTGTTTATCAGGCTCATGTTTTTTGCACTAAGGTTCAATAAAAAGAAAACCAACAGGGCAAAATGTCAAATTCGAAACTAGCCCACGCATTGACTAAGAAAAATCAATGGCTTGTGCCTCCTACTTTGGGTAGACATACCCAATTTTTATCCTAGAAAAGCACACAGTATTCTATTCCTAAGCCAAATAGTTAATTGACTCAATTATCTACTGTATAAGAAGCTATCAAACAAAGGCACAGAGAATAATATGAACATACAGCTCTTTAACAGCATCACAAGAGTTTACTGTTCTAACAATGGTACTGATCAAGGAACAATTGGAACAACTGTTTTTCCCAGTTACCACATCATAGGAAGAATGCATAATTAAATTGAGAACTGCCTGTCCAGTCATAAAATGGATCTTTTGTAGGATGATAACTTGGCTTATGTTAGGCTCTAATATAACGATTTAATGAAATACAAATATATTTTATTTTTTATAACTGCCAAATGAACAATTCCACTTTGCACAGTCCAATTCAGATATAGTAAAAAAACCAAAAACCCGGCATCAGCAAGTCCTACATAAAAATAAGTATATTTAGGACTAGTACTTTAACTTTTAAAACAATTTGCATGATACATAAAGATTATTTCAAAACAGAACAATGGAGAGGGGCTTGCAACTGAGAATATTACAATAATGTTCAAAAAAGTAATCAGTTGTTTTGCACAGATAAGGAATAAGAAACTCTGGAAATCAATAAAGGATTATAGGTGGTACAACTTTGTAAAGAAAAGTGTAATTGAACTTTAAGTTTCTCTGAATGATGTTAGTGAAGAACTTTGATAAAGACTTTTTAAAAGTTCATGTACATAAATTATCATTTAGAGCACTCTTATCTACATATTTGTAGTCAAACTAGAAGACTGCTTGGACAAGACTGCCCTTCATAGAACTTACAGTATTTCAGCTGTTTTTCAAAAAGCCTTCCCCCCCCCCCCCATATGGATGATAGTTTTAAGCTAATTACAACATATTTTCCTGTATTTCTCAATTTCTTTGTAAGATATTCCTAAAATGCACCTCCTCCTTGATTGCGTGCTTGATTTCATCTTGCCAAGCCATGTTGTCATTTTTCTTGCTCTTCTCTGACACTGATCATTAACCATCCTGGCAGCCTCTTGGTAACTTCTTTTTTAATCTATCACACATGTAGTCAATTTGCATGACACATACACAGTTAAATACCATTGAGTCCGGTCCAACTCCAGGTGATTGCAGGAACAAACAGACTCATCTTACTGATCACCAGTGACAATGTAGAATTGTTTTCATTCTATGGAACTTTTTGATCTTATCTATCCACTTTTGCCAATATAGTTCACATTCAGTATTCCATAAAATATATATACTGTAAGTATAATTTTTTCAGGGTATAAATTTCAAGTACCATATTTTTTTGCACTATAAGATGCTCTAGAGCATAAGATACACCTAGCTTTTGGGGAGGAAAACAAGAAAAAAACATCTGTCTCTGCCTCCCAGCAATTTGTCTCCTTGCAGCAAACAGCCTGGTCAGCTTCAGCACAGCCTGATTTCTGATAGCGGTTGGATCGCCTCCCGGAATACTGCCGATCAGCTGTTCCAGGCTGCAGGGATTGTCGCTGCTGCCGCCTATCATTGTCTCTGCACGCCCCATTTTTGGCCTCCGCATATCCCATTTTCAGCCTGTTCCAGGCAGCAGGGATCGCTGCAGCCCATTGCCACTGAAAGGGAGGGGGGGAGCTTTGGCAACATTTGTTCTATAAGACACACAGACATTTCCACCCACATTTTGGAGGGGGGGGAGTGCGTCTTATAGTGCAAAAAATAAGGTAAATGTCCCAAAGGTGGTTTTTCAGGAGGCAACTGGACTTTCTTGGTTTTTTGTTTTTTTTTTGAAGATGTTTTGCTTCTCATCCAAGAAGCTTTTTCAGCTTCAAAAAAAGAAAAGAAAAGAAAAAACACCTTTGGGACAACCATAACTGAGAATCTCTCAGACTTTTAGCTATACAATTTGGGATGTACATCCTTTGAATGGTGTGGAGTAGAAACGGATTTCCAGAGGAAAAAAATTGCAGACTACAGGAACCAGGAGCACTACTCAGGTGACCCTGAGGACACAGATAAACCTCCAAGTGATTCAAAAAGGGATGCAAATTACCAGCTGTCTGCAAGGAATATAAATCCTTCCATTCCCCACTATCCTGTCAGAGCTGAAGAAGCTTTTTAGATGAGAAGTGAAATGTCTTCAAAAGAAAAAAAACAAGAAAGTCCAGTTGCCTCCTGAAAAACTACCTTTGGGACAACCATGACCTGGATGACTGAGAATCTCTACAGACTTTTTCAAGTAAATGCATAGTAAAAAAATATATCTAGAAATCAAGCAACCAGCAAAAAAACAAAAGCTGAATAGGTTTATAGGTTTGCATTGTTGAGAATTATTTACATGCCTCTTTGCCAGCGAAGTGTATACTGTTGCTTCCTAGCAATTACTAATTGCCTGACATACACAACAGCTATACAAGAATACTGGATTTTTTTTCCTATCAAGCAATATAATTATGAACGCTTCCTTTTTTTGCTTTATAGAAATATTAATAAAGAAAGTGTATAAGCTCAACAGCAGTGACCTCAAACACAAAGCAGCTATCAACAGCTTAGAATAAACCAACATGTTTTAAACAATGTCACTCAGAGATATGATTAATTCAAGATCTTCTGTAAGAATAAAAATGAAAGACACTCAAATAAGTAGCAAGTGGTCAAACCATATTTAAATGAGTAATATTTAAGGCATGTTTGTGTGTATGGGTATGCAATGATAACACAACTAACACTGAACTGCCAGTCATATTTAATATTTTTGGCTGACTGATTTCCAGAGACTGAATGTGGATGCAAGTCTAATAATTCACAAGACACAGAGATGTTCGCCTTCTGGCCTCTTTTCAACATGTCTTACTTTGAAGTTTGTGTGATTCATTTAAACTGGAAATCAATGTTTCTATGTAAGATTTCTATGAGGATCCCCCTCAGGGAAGGTATATACACCATGGAGAGAAAGTAACTCAAGGAAATTTAATTAGAAGACTTAAATGTACAGCATGTATACTTAGCTAATCGGATCAATTGCAGCCCACTAGCAAAGCATATTCTAATTATCAAGACAGATGAAATTTTGCCACCTCTCAGCAGTTGTGCAAACCATCTTCAGGAAAATAAGATACGACAGGCAAAGATCTCTCATACTCGACACAACATTGAGTTTTTGTGCTTGCATTTTGTAGAAAATCCCCTGTGGTTGTTTGATTTGTTAAAGGTGGTTTTATCACGTCTTTCAGTCGTAAATCAATGTACAATTTTGATGCGCCAGATCCTTTGCAAAAACAGAGCTTTTCAGCTTGACAGATCTGCAGGTTTTTTTATTATTCTAAGTGTTTATCGTGTGTTGCAGAATACAATCACAGATCATGAATTGGTGCCTGCTTTTTTTATGAAAGTGGTTTAGAAGAGATAAAAGTATATAATGTATACACTCACAAACAAGCCTGTACACTACATCAAAACCTTCATAATCCAAGACAAAATACTATTTAAGATACAAAAATCAGAAATTTCATTGACTAATATTAGCTCTCCTTTCCTTTATGTCATTATATTCAACAGAGGGAAACTAGAGTTACCCAAGTGTTGCCTTCCTTACTTGGGAGAAAGGGGAAAATAGCAAAGATATACCAACATGGTACTCAAGTATTCTATCAGGTCTGTTGCTAAACACCTTAATCTGCTGGCAGAAACTAATACTGTATAATTGAACCCAAGATTATTTTTACAACTTCTCCTTATGAAAAACAGCCTGAGGAAGAAGTTCTAAATTTCTTCCCACAGCATATCTCAAAAACGGGTACCTTAGTGAGTTGTTATGAGAAGGGGAGGGTAGCCTGTTTGAAACCAAGAAGTTGCTGAATGCTTGACAGAAGTGACTTGGAGGACACTTGTCGCTGAGATTGGTGAGAGTTTAATATTCAGTTGTAAAAAGGAGCTGCTGCCGAGAAGAATTATGAGACAATGAGAGATGTTTGCTGGGAGGGAGAGAATAGGTCTGGCAAGAGCATCTCAGTTATGGTGGCTCAAGGGAGATATGATAGAAAAGGAGAAGGCCGTTTCAATGTTTGGCATAGATTTTGCCTTCCAGGCCTCAAGAATCAGCCCCAATGCATGGTCACTTGGACCCTCAGCAAATCTGGTCTCTTGCTGCTGTTGCTGCTGCTTAACACCAGATCAGCTTGGAATAAGGCTCCTCAATCCAATCTTCTAAGGGAGGAGAGGTCTGATTTGGCATGCATAACTGAGATGAGTCTATCTCAGAAATCTGCTCACCTGGATTTCATGGTGGGGATGAGTCCATCTCAGAAATGGGCCCATCTGGATTCCACAGAGAGGCTATGGTCATCTAGGAGACTGCTGGAGACGCTCCTCTATAGATAACCATTAGTGAAATTTTACTTCCACGTGTTTACTTGAGGAATCAGGTACAAGTGCTGTTGCTGTATTGGTTTGATAGGTCTGAAGGGCTTGATGAGCTTAGAAACAGGTATGAGCTTCTGCACAAATGCATCCTCCTGGTCTTGTAAATGTTGACATTCAGGATGCTTTGTGTTTTCAGCTATGGAAGCACTGTAAAAGTCCTACACTCAATTAGAGAAAAGAACATGCACAGAGCACACATATGTCATTAAGTTTAGCAAACCTTCAGTGATACATTATTTCCAAAGCTTCTTATGCTGGGTTTACTTTGATTTGGTTGGCTCCTTCAACTTGGGTTTTGTTTGGTTTGTTTTGAAAATTTGAAATAATCTGCTCAGTTTTAGGAATTCATCATTATACTCTGTTGTGATCTATTTGTTGGTAGAAAATTCAGTGTCCAGTAAACAATGCGAAACACAAAACCGTCATACCTTATCTGTTTGACTTGATAAGCTAAGTCCTCAACTTTTGTGCAACATTAACACAATCCAGAATGCATTTTGCTAGGTTGGTATGTTTGAACTTGCTGATTCGTCAAGTGCAATTTTTTAAAAATTATTTTGCTGTGCAAAAATATGTGGAAGACTCATGATTCTTCCTTTATTTGATATGCTACTAATTTGCAAGTGCTGGCAGTTAGAAAAGGACTTTAAAAAAAAAAAAACAAATCTTTTTCAGGGTGTGATCTGTCTCCTGGGCAGTTTGCTCTTTTTTTCATGAATGTTCTTGTTCTATTAGGTAGAAAGTGGATATTTTTTTTGCACCAGATTGACAAAATTCTTTGTAGGTGAACTTTTTAATACTGGAGTGAAGGGCATCAATCTATATTTTTCTTTGCAAGGTTAGGCTTAGTGTACATAGATGAAGCACAGCTTTATTTTAAAGCAGTTTTCTATGGAAATCTTAGTGGTGCTAATGGTGATTGCAATTCATCTTATGCTCTCCTGCCTTTTAGTGCTTCATTTGAAAGGAATGTGTGGGAGATTAAGATCTTTTTTCTTTAAAGAGAAAGACAATAATGCATTTCACATTCCTTTCATTTAGCATGCCCTGGGGACCATGAAAAAGGGATACACTAGACTAGTACTTGAATTCAAAGGAGGTACCATGAGGTAAAGATGAGCAAATGCTTCCAATAATGGGAATGATTTTTCTCTGTCAATTTTTCTGCAACTTGGCTTGCTGTAGCAGTCAGTATGAATTGCTACTGTCTCTATTTTTTTTTATCCTGAGACGAAGAGAAGAGAGTGAATTCAAAATAACATATTCACTATTTGTACATCTCCCTAGACATTATACAACTAAATCTCGAGTTCCAAATCATCAGGAACAAAAATATCCAATTTAAAAAAAATGATGCAGCAGGGAACAAATGCAACTGTCATTTGAAGTCTTTAATGAATATTTTTTTCTTAATCTTTGATTCACCTTTGATAATGACAAATTGGAATCTTAAACATCTGCTTGAGAACAAATTTGGTATACTATCTGAAACTGTCCTTCGCCCAACCTGATGTCATTTAGACTGAGAAATTGTAGTCCAACATACCTGGACTGCTTCAATACTGAAGACTTAATTTGAAATGCTTAAACTGAAGGAAGCGGAGAGACACTGGGGAGAATTAGGCTCCAAGTATTTGATTTGTAATTGTTAGCATTTTTTTCTTGTTCTCTTTTGAAATGTGTGTACATGTCAATAAAAATTAACATAGGCCATAAGCATCTGGTTGTATTATCAATGCACTGTAAACATCATTACAAATAAATCCTATAGATTGCTCAAAATGCCACCAGGGGTATAATATGCATGCAGTTTCCACAGCATATAATCACTTTTTGCTCTTAGGAGTTCACAAATATACTTCGAAAAGGCATACATTAAACAGGTCCATTCAATAATTACATGTTTACCTGTGTTCTTTAAAACACAGGGTGACTTACAGCATTTTAAGCATATATTTTGACAAGCACCATGAAACCTAAAGGGCTCTGGCATTGAGAGCCACTCAAATGCTCTCAGTGACATAATGGCAAACTATATATCTTTTGAGTGTGCTTCTCTCCATGCAAACCTCATCATGCACTAGCAAGTCTTACCATAACAACCTTGGGCTAAATCTTGTTTCATTTTGCTCAGAATACTCATAGAGTACGAATGCTGGAAGTACTCCAAAGTGTGGGGGGGGGGGCTTACCAGAGTTGATATACTGAGCACTTTGATCTCTGAAAACCTTCTGAACTTTGCATTGCCTCTTGTGGATCTAGTGCCTCTCCTCTGCCTCTCTATATTCAAGATAGTGAAGATACAAGTACTGCCTAGGAATACTAGAAATGAAAGAAAGGTAAATCAGTAGTAGCATCTTTATAAATTACTTTCAGGCTGGTCTGGCCATTTCTTGATACTCTGTAAATAAGGAAAATGTTGCAATGAACACGAATATACATGTCCCAGTATAATGTTGCAGGATCCAATCTGGGTGACTGACCCAGATTGGATTCTGTAACATGGGACAATGATGGGGGCTTTTGAGGTTTGAAATGAAATTGATTTTTTTAATTTTCAGAACCAAACCTATGTTTTCAGGATGGTGTGAACAAGGTTCAAAAGAACCCTCAATTAATTCTAAACAAACAAGGATTGGTTGGAGCCATATTTGTGGCAGTTTTTCTTTCAAAAACCATATGGTGATGTGATTCAAAGTTTACTTTAAAGAATCCATACTGGGTTTTTCTCTTTATTCATTTCAAACAATAAAAGTTGGCATATGATTTATTCATGGAAAAGATTGTTAGACAATAAATAAGAGAGATACTATACATTGTTAGAAGATACTCTGAAAGCTGTGCAGATAACACACCTGCAGTTCCTCATATTATAAAATCCTGTCGCTTATTTTTCTTTAATAGTGGTAGAACACAAACTTCGTTAGAATTTCTAAAAACATGTATAACTAGTAGAAATATTCTCAGGCAGGACTTATATGACTGGTTTAAGTACTTCTTACATTTTATTTATTTATTTTTTATTTATTTATTTGATTTGCCAATTGTTTACAAGATAATAAGTTTAAGTGTATAATACATAGTTGTGAATACATGAAATGGGTACATATAAGAAAAATAAAAGAAGAATAAGAGAAACAATTGGACAGGGACGGTAGGCACGTTGGTGCGCTTATGCACGCCCCCTACAGACCTCTTAGGAAAGGGGTGAGGTCAATAGTAGACAGTATAAGGTTAAAGTTTTTGGGGTTTGGGGAAGAAACTACAGAGTCAGGTAGAGTATTCCAGGCATTGACCACTCTATTGCTGAAGTCGTATTTCCTGCAATCAAGTTTGGTGCGGTTAACTTTGAGTTTGTATCTATTGTGTGCTCTTGTGTTGTTATGGTTGAAGCTGAAGTATTCATTGACAGGTAGGACATTGCAATGTATGATTTTATATACCATGCTTAAATCAGACCGAAGACGGCGTAATTCAAGGTTTTCTAGTTATAGATTTTACATTGGATTTATTGTTCCCATAATATTTTTTAAATACTTCTCTTGTACTGCTATAGTGGACAAAATTTATTTTGATATCACATGATATGTTATGACCTAGTTTCAGCAACTTTGAAAGTTAGCATTAACTTCTACTAGCTTTGCCATTAAACTATGAAAATCAATACATTTTAACAGACAACCTGTCTCATATTTTGCTTTATTTGGTATATTGTGGTAGAACTGTATTTTGTTTTTAAAATTTCCTCTTTAAAGAGGGGATTCCTGAGATTTCAGATGAAGGTTGTATGATGTCACAGTCTGAAAATGGGCGTTGGTTCTTACCTGATACGCCCCTTCTCGGCGAGCGCAAGGAGCATCCAGAGACTGGGATGTGCTTCCGAGTCCTCTTCTTGCAGGCTGAGCTTTAGATGAGGAAACGCTCCGCCCCCTCACGTGACATCGCGGGCGCCTCCCAGTTTTTGCGATAACGAGAAGAGAGGTTATTGATTCTTTCTAATCTACTATTGGCTCCTTGGCTGAAGAAAGAGTCCCCACCAGACGGAGAAATTAGGGTGGGGCTGGATGCTCCTTGCGGCTCGCCGAGAAGGGGCGATCAGGTAAGAACCAACGCCCATTCTCCTTCGAGCCGCTCGGAGCATCCAGAGACTGGGACATACCAAAGCTGGGCTGTCCTACGGGTGGGACTCCGTCTGGTCGAAGGCCCCTCCGGATCACTGATGACCCTCTGTAAGACCCGTCGGCCAAAGAGGCCTCCGCTGAGGCGTATGAATCTATTCTGTAATGTCTGATAAACGGGACGGGGAGGTCCAGGTGGCCGCCCGACAAATGTCAGCGATGGGGGCTTGTGGCCCAGGCCGCCGAGGTGGCTGCACTTCTGGTGGAATGGGCGGTTATCCCACCGGAGCGGGCAGAGAATGGGAAAGGTAGCACCTCGCAATAGTAGCCCTGATCCAGCGACTGATGGTGGAAGGGGAAACCTTAAGCCCCATTGACCTGGGTTGAAAGGATAGGAAGAGGGATTCCGACCTTCGCATGGATTGAGTGCGCTTAATATAAATACGCAAGGCCCTTCTAACATCTAGGGTGTGCCAGAGGACCTCCCTGCCCCTGGAGGGCCTGGGGCAGAAATTTGGTAAAATCAGTTCCTGTGACCTATGGAAGGGAGAGTTAACTTTGGGTAGAAAGGTAGGGTCGGGACGAAGGACCACCCGGTCTGCGTGGAACACGCATAGATCGCTCCTGACTGACAGAGCTGCTAATTCGAAACTCGACGAGCAGAAGTAATAGCTACTAGAAAAACTACCTTGAAGGTGAGAAACTGCAGGGATGACTCCTCAAAGGCTCGAACGGGGACGTGTAAGAAACGAGGACCTTGTTGAGGTCCCATGTGGGGAACCTGTGAGCGGTAGGAGGGCACAGGTTGGTGGCGCCCTAAGGAAAGATCTAACCCTGGGGTGGTGAGAAAGGGAACCGTAGTTATCACAGGAGACCACGGTTGAGAGAGCAGAAACTTGCCGTCTCAGGGTGTTAGGTGCGAGCCCCTTGCGAAGACCCTCCTGAAGAAATTCCAGGATCTGTGCCACCGAGGGAGAGAGGGGATTAACCTGAGACCCGCTACACCACTTGCAGAACCCTTTCCAAGTGGCATCATAAATTCGTGTGGTGGAAGGACGCCTGGCGGCCAAAATAGTGTCGATGACTTGAGTTGAAAGATTCTCAGAAGTCAGACGGATCCGCTCAACCTCCAGACGGCTAACTGGAGCCATTGAGGCTCCGGATGCAGAAGGGCCCCTGAGAGAGGGAGACCTTGTCCGGGGGATCCTCCATGGGGCGCTACTGATAAGATGCGGAGATCCGCAAACCATGGTCGCCTGGGCCAATAGGGAGCCACCAGGAGAAGTTCTGCCCTCTCCTGAATGAGTTTTTGAACTACTCTGGGAACTAACGGGAGCGGAGGGAAGGCATATAGGAGCCCTGGGGGCCATGGGCAACGCAGAGCGTTGTGATTCTCCGACCTGTGAGACGGATACCGGGAGAAGAACCGTGGAAGCTGAGTGTTGGTCGGGAGCGAAGAGGTCCACCACGGAAGGCCGAATATTCTGGGCGCTTCTCGAAAAGGGATGGATGGAGACGCCATTCCGCCTGGTCCACCGTGGCCCTGCTCAGCCAGTCCGCCTGAGTATTGTCTACTCCGGAGATGTGTTCGGCTTTTAAAGATAGGAGGTTGGATTCTGCCCAGCGGCAAAGGCGCTCGGCTTCCCTCATTAGCTGGACGGACTGGGTGCCCCTTGCTTGTTGATATGGGCCTTGGCCGTGGCGTTGTCCGTGAGCACGAGCGTGATGATTGCGGATCTGAGGAAAGCTGCGCAGGGCCAGAAGGACGGCGTGAAGCTCTAGCCAATTGATGCTGCACCCCTGCTCGGTCAGCGACCATTTGCCCTGTGCAGAGATCGAGTCGAGATGAGCGCCCAACCGGATAGGCTTGCGTCCGTGGGACGGTGAGTCGTTGAGGTTCCGCGAATAGGTGGCCTCTGTTGATGGCGGGATTGGTCCACCAGAGAAGAGACGTGAGGACCTTTGGAGGGACCCTGACCTTGACCCTCGAGTTGCTTCTTCCGGATCGTTGGAACGGGAGCAGGAACCATTGGAGGGATCTGCTGTGTAGACGAGCCCAGGGAATAATGGAGATGCATGATACCATTTTGCCCAACAATTTAGAGAGGTCCAACAAGGCCACTCCTCCTTGAACGCCTGATCTGATTGACCAGGGCTTGAATGCTAAGGAACCTCTCCGGAGAGAGAAAACTCTCTGTGACACCGAATCAATTATGGCCCCCAAGTGGTTAATTCGAGTAGAAGGGGTAAGTTGGCTCTTTTGCCAATTGACTAGAAAACCGTGTGCCCGTAAGGCGGAGAGGGTGACCCTGGTATCCCTGACTGCCTGGGATTTGGACGGGAGAGAATAAGAATATCGTCCAAGTAGCAGTGGAGGCGGGACGGGAACGGTCCTGAGATGGGCCGCCAGGGCCGCCAGGACCTTGGTGAAGGTCCGGGGGCGAAGCCAGACCGAAGGGTAGGGCCAATGTATTGATAATGAAGGTTATTATGGCAGAACCTGAGGAATTTGTAATGGGAGGGCCTGATTGGAATGTGGAGGTATGCCTCCGACAGATCTATGGAAGATAACCAGTCTCCCGCCTGGTGCCTAAGAGAATTGATTGCAAGGTGTGCATCTTGAATCTACGCTGGATGAGGTGACGGTTGAGCCGTTTCAAGTCTAGGATGGCTCTCCAACCCCCAGAGTGTTTGGGCACCACAAAGAGATGGGAGTAAAAACCCTTTCCCTTCTGGGCCGGAGGGACAGGTTGAATGGCCTGGATGTCAAGAAGATGATGGATGGCTGCATCCACTAGAGCCCGGTTGGAGGGATCCCTTGAGGAGGGGATGGGATGAAACAATCAGGGGGCGGACCTGAACTCCAGGCGAGACCAAACCTGATTGTGTCCCTAACCCATGCATCGGAGGTGGATATGTCCCATTGGGCGGCGAAGTGGCTGAGGCGGCCGCCAATGGGGAGGAGGAAGAGGATCTACCTTCTACGGTAGGGCCTTCCTCCCGATCCCGGAATGGTCTCTTGTAGCGCCACCGCGTCTGGTTCTGTCACCCGGGTCCGAGCGGTCCTGGGACCGGAAGGAAGGAGGTCTAGGGTATCTGGGCGGGAAGGGGGTTGGTAGAAGGGCGGGGGAAGCTCCTCCGAAAGGGCTGGGGCCCCTGGTCTCCGATCTTCGAAAAAGGGAGGGCAAATACTTTCTCTTACTGCGGCCCTCGACCAGCAGTGGTTCCAAAGCTGGTCCAAACAGTTTGTCTCCCGTAATGGGAGCAGTGGCCAGCTTGACCTTATTCTTTACGTCCGCCTGCCAGTGTTTGAGCCATAGCATGCGGCGAGCCGAAACGTGCGACGTGATGGCTCTGGAAGAAAATTTTACCGACTGGTAAGTGGCGTCAGCCGAGAACTCGGCTGCAGCCACTAACTTCGCTATATCCTGGTGAGCTCTCAGATTGGAAGCAGGGATGTGGTCCTTGAGCTGGCGTAGCCAGCGGATGGAAGACCTGGTGAAAAATGAGGCGGCCGTAGCCGATTTAATGGCCCAGGCGTCAGATAGGTGGGCCCTACGCAGCGCCAGCTCCGCCCGCCTGTCCTCAGGCTTTAAGGCCTCTAGGGCCTCACTAGGGAGTAGAGGAAGAAGCTAGACCCACAATGGGGTCATCAACCTCCGGGATATTCAGAAGGTTGGACAGAGCCGCATCGAGATTGAAGAATCTCTTGTCTTGGCTAGATGGAGCAGGAGGTGTCCCTGAGGAGGTAAGTTGCTTTGCAACCAGATCTACGAAGATGGGAGGGGATGGGATGACCTCGGCTTCCACCACTGGTTGCGTGAAAATGGAGTCTTCTGGGCCCTCTTGGACTGGGGGGTTCAGCAGGGGACTGGGGAAGAAGGCCAGATACATTCTTGGCCTTAAGGAGGAGGGACTTGAACATATGTGGTTTGAACAGCCCCCAAAGGTGGGTTGGTCGGGGAAGGACCCTCGTCCTCCGACATCTCCCCCTCCATGATGTCAGCCTCTAAGAGGGTTCACTATAGCGGGAGGATCCCATCCGGGAATCCTCTTCCTCCTCCCTGAAATCCCCAAAGTCCCCTTCCTCCTCCATCTGGGCCCCAACCGGTGGAGGGCTATCCCTCTGAGAGAGTACCTGATCAGTTGGGGGACCGGTTGTGGAAGGGATCTGAGTGATAACGAATCGTGTTCAGAGGCTCGCGGAGAGAAACCTGATCTGGACACGTGTTGTAGTGCCTCTGCTATGCCCTGGCGGATGGCTGATTCCATCCAAGCCTTGATGTGAGGTGGAACCTCGGAGGTAGAGGGTTCATCCTGGCGCAGACCAGCGGCTGTGGGTGTAAAGGTGGCTTCGGGGTCCGTCTGGTCGGAGGTCCGGGGGTCGGAAGACCCTGAAGCGAACTGCGCCTAGGTAGGGAAGAAGGGTCTGAGGGGAGAGGTAGAGCAGAGGTAGCGGGGTTGGAGGAGGAGGTATAGGCGTCTCCGGCGGGACTCCCTTGAACGCCGGTCGAACTCTTTTTCTAACGCTTTGTGGCGCCTCAAGGCGTCACGTTGGGCGGCCTTGGAAGGTTCCTTGTCCTGTCTGGAGCCCTTAGGTTCCTTGTCCTGCCTGCGCAAGTAGTGGGACTTTGCTTTAGCCTTCAAAGAAGGACGTTTAGATGGATTGTCGTCTGCCATGGTAGGTAACAATACTAGCAAAGGCGGTTGGCTGCCCAGAATAGGCCTGGATGAGGCCGGGTGAAGGTGAAGCTGGCCCTCTCCCCTTTTGGAATTTGTAGTGTACAGAGATAACAGTAAGGTATCTGAATAATATAGTATGTACAGGAAAAATAGATACTCTAATTGTAATTCCTTTGATTTCTTTTTGTTTGTTCTTTTTATCTTTTTCTTTTTTTTTTTTTTTTTGTACGCAATATATATACAGGTTATCCGTAAATGTCTATATATCTATGAAAAAAAATTATTACTGTACAAAAAAAGAAATTATTATTATTATTATTTTGCAAATATATTCCTTTTATTCTCGAACAGTAGCAGTAACTGGGTATCTCAGTACAGGCCGGATCAGTCAAATAAACGCCTGAGGCCTATGGTAGAAGAGAGGCCTCTGGCAGCAGGCCTCAGACAAGGGAAAACAAAACCGGAGGGGGCTGCAACTTCGCCCGAAACGGACTGCGGGAGGCCAACTAAGATAAAAGAGCGAGCCAGGTAGAAAGAAATGGGCAGCAAAGCTTTGACCCAAGGCCTGGGGCTCTAATTCACCGCAGCTAGAACCAGAAAAAAAGGCGCCCGACCACGGCGGAGCCAAAATGGCGACCGAGCTGAACCGTCGGGGGCGCCTTGGGACGGAAAAGGAGGGCTTTGCCGGTCAGCTCGGCACGCCTAGGGCCTTAGGGGCAATAACCCTCCCGGTCGGCGTTTGGGGTGGGGGGAATCCAGCAGTAAATGAAAGGAAAACAACGCGTGCCACGAGGCAACGCGGAGGCAGCGATGCGATCTGATAAGGATGGGGGGTGGCGCTAAACGCGCTGCGAGCCCGCAGCTTCGTCTCAGGGACGAGGGAAAATTTTCCCTGAAGTCCAGACCCTTTGCGCAGGAGGAGAAAGAAGGCAAACCTTATCAGAGAGTGAAAAAGGAAGGAAATCTGCGATCAGCCAAGGAGCTCTCTAACACACAGCCTGACTCTTCGAGGCTGAGCAAAAGACTGGGGAGCGCTCCGCGATGTCACGTGAGGGGGCGGAGCGTTTCCTCATCTAAAGCTCAGCCTGCAAGAAGAGGGATTCGGAGCCACATCCCAGTCTCTGGATGCTCCGAGCGGCTCGAAGGAGAACGTGGTTTTGGTGCTATGAAGGAACATATGGATAGAAAAATGCATAATTTGATACTAATAGGTTAATCTGGATATGCTAAAAATAATTATAAACAATAAGGCAAAGTAAAAAAATAATGTTTTGGTCTAACAATCCATCAAATAAATGCCTGTTTTACTTGGAAGGCCCTAGGAAACAGCCAGCGGCCAATAATAATACAATGTAGTAGCAAGCAGTGAAATTTGGGGGTTTCATCAAAAGTACAGCAGGCAACCAGGTAATAAAATTTGGACATAGGGCTGAATTATTTTTAATATTGGCCTTAATCCTGTCTTCTAGGTTTGAGAAGCAGACCACACTATTCTTTCATTTTCCTGAGCTAAAAGATGTTTTCTTTTCAGAACTTCGTTTCTTCTTTCCTTTGCTGTCTTGCCCTGAGAAAGTCTATCTGTGAGCTTGCTAAGAATCAGCACCAACTTGATGCCACACAATCAATCAGTCAATCAATCTACCCCCTCGGCACTTTCATATAAAACACACAACAGTTTTAGGCTTCCACCAGAATAGTAGATATACTTTATTTTATGTTAAGCCACCCAGAGTCACCTTATAGGGGAGATGAGCAGCATAAAAAATTAATAAACAAATGTTTAAATATACTTATACCAAAAATAAGATAGCATGGACAGGGATTTAATTTTTTTCCGGATTTAAATTCATATGCTTTTTGCCACTAAATATGTCATGATTAATTTCTAATTCAACATTTACTATAATATGATCAACATTTCAATTTCTTCATGTCAGAAAGGTTTAGTATATGTTTGTTGATTAGTATACTTTTTAAAGTATAAGACAAAATGAGTAAGTATAAATTATGGAAATTTTGCACAAATATGTTAAGAGAGATTATAGGATGCAACTAAGAGTACTCAACTGGAAACCTATATATCAACATCAAGGTACTTATTTCACAGGGAAAATGTTATGAGTTATATATAAATGATAAAAACTAGAAAAAGTAATTGAATGAAATA
Organism: Notechis scutatus; assembly: GCF_049901735.1. NCBI lineage: Eukaryota > Metazoa > Chordata > Lepidosauria > Squamata > Elapidae > Notechis > Notechis scutatus. Next base: position 247,830,207 of record NC_142009.1, on the reverse strand, counting down.
ATTAAATGATTATTAAAAATGGAACATACAGATGGAGAAATTGATATGCAAATGTTGGTAGAAAGTAGTGGTTAGTATTAATGAATTAATCTTCCACATAAACAAGAAGAGAAAAACTCAAGAATGAACAGCTACAAAAGTGAGTCACAAGTGAGTCACTATGATATGTTGTTAAAGCTGTTGCACTTATACAGAAAATGAATTAAGATCTAATTTAACAGAATAATTTTCTAACAGAATAATTTTAGGACTGAACCAACTAATATCTACTAAACCCGTGATGGTGAACAAGTGGCACGCAGAGCCATTTGTGCTGGCACACGAGCCGCAGGCAAACTTATGTCACTGTGCATGCACGTGCCTCATAGCTGATTTTTCTGACGGTTTCAGACCTTTTTCGGCCTCCCAGAAGCTTAGAAAAAGCCTCTGCAAGGCTTTTCAGGACAAATAGGCCTGTTTCATCACTTCCTGTAATACCGGAAGTGACGAAACAGGCATATTATTGGGCCTGAAAAACCTTGCAGAGGCTTTTTCCAAGCCTCTGGGAGGCCAAAAAAGGCCTCAAACCAGCTGTGAGTGCAGGTAAGGGGGGGACTGCACGCAGGGGGCATGGGGCATGCATTGCATTCTGGGTGCTGGCATGTGAGTGTGCGCACACACTAATGCATGCACAATTTTTGGCACAGGGGCCCAAAAAGGTTAGCCACCACTATACTAAAAACCAAGGCTTTACTGCAAAATGACAGGATTATGTCAACTGCATCACTATGTAGATGAGATACATTGACAGAAATGTTGTCAATTCAGAATTAATAGATAATTTTCTCCAAAACAGTTTACTAAACCAAAGTATGTTAGATCACTTTACCACTGGTCTAAACCATTTTTACCCTTCCCTCCCCCTAAAAGTATTACAGGTAAACAAATGAATGTCTTAGATGCAAGTAGCAGAAGATGCCCCTGATTCATGTCTACAAATCCCAAACTAATCTGGGTTGTCCAACAATCTGTCATTGCATTATCTTTGGTTCCAGCCACCACTGGATAAGTGTGTGTCCAATTAGTTGAAATGAATTCCAGTGTTGGAATTCCAAGTACCCAGGGGGAAGCTTACTATGCAAACCAGTCCTAATAACTGCCAAGTTGCTTCCAATATTTTTCCTCTCTTTAACACTATATTTTGCTGTGGCTGTATCAGTATTACAAAGGCTGTATGTGAGTATCTATAATACAATAACCTAAGTTTACTTTCTCACTCAACATTTCTCTGCCCAGAAAGGAGAAGAGGGGACATTTTGCTTCTGGCATCTGACTGTGGGTGATTGTATATTTATTTTATTAGACTATTTTGTAGCACTGCACTATTAACAATTAAAAAAACCCCCACAAAACAAGACTTTATCCGTGTTAGGAGCATATGCTGGATTTTTGTTATAGGCTGGCTTGGGAGAACAAATCAATGCAGGATAGCAGTACTATAGCTAGTATTCGACTTACAAACAGTTTGCTTAGTGATTGTTCAAAGTTACCACAGCACTGAAAAAAAACTGACTTATGACCATTTTTCACAATTACATTTCCAGCCCCTTGATCATGTGATCAAAATTCAGATGCTTAGCAACTGATTCATATTTAGGACCACTGCTGTGTCCCAAGATCATATGATCACCTTTTGCAACCTTCCAACAAGCAAAATCAATGGGGAAGCCAGATTCACTTAATTACCGGGTCACCCCCTATCAACTGCAGTGATTTCACTTAACAACTGAGGCAAGAAAGGTCTTAAAATGGGCCAAAATTCACTTAACAAATGTCTCGCTTAGCAACAGAAATGTTGGGCTCAATTGGGGTTGTAACTGAAGGACTACCTGTACCATGGAGAATCATATGCGCACAGCACAGGATAAAAATAAAGAGGGGCAATATGCTGATTCTGCAAAAGACATGGCAGCTTATTAATTATTATTTCTGCTACTATGAGGTCACTTAAGACTTCCAGGGACCCTTACCACAAGTTCAGTATAAATGAAATATATACTTTCAATATATCATTTCAATTTAAATGAAATATAACAGCATGGTTTAGAGGACGCACGAGCTATAGGGTCATAAAGAGCCATAGAGCCATATTTATGATACTGATGCGCCATTGTTCCACTAAACTGAAGATGAAAAATCTTGCAGCAATGCTTTCATTTTTAATGCTTCTAGTTTCATGATTGCTTTTTGCCTGACTGGCAACATGAGGATCTAAAATGCTACAATTTGAAACCACACACTTTATAAATAATACTTTAAAAATACTAGTTGAGATAAGGTAAGCATTCTTTATTTAGAATTTGCACTGCACAGTATGTCTAGTTGATATACTAGTGCCCAGACCTGATTAATCCTACTAGAAAAACAGACATACTCTTTCTACAGGCAGTAACAAAATCCTAATGTGAATTCAGTTCAATCCAGATAAAGTTGCAAATGTATAATTAAAGTCTTTTTTTTTTTTTGACAGTTTAATTAAATGAGCATTAAACTTTTTTGAAGTAATTTAAACTATCTCACACACAAGAATGGTCAAGATAAACAATGAATATTTGGATGCAATTTCAATTCCCATTCTAGAAGTCTGCGCCTGAAATGTTTCATTTGTTGTTGCTTGTGTATGCGTCATTGTGTATACACCAGGCTCTAGCATTCTAAGCATGACTGCATTTTGCCACCCAATGCCCTTTTTCTATCTGTGACATTTTCATTAAGATGACAGGTATACATTATGTCACTGCAACAAATGACAGCATTGTTGGCTGTTAATAACTATGCTGAGTGGGTAAGAAACAGCGACAGAAAAAAAAATCCCTGGGGACAAAGCCTCATTGTGATCATTAAACAATTATTGCAACATGAAATTAGAAAGCGTTGTCAAGCAATAGCTGTTTTCCTGCAAGGGAAATGAGGGCAGAGCTTTTCAAATCTATGGAACAAAACCAAACCTGCAGGCTGTCTATAGGAAGGGACCAGACTTACATTTCAGTAAATAATAGCCTACTATACTAGCAGTTCATAAAATACACTGTCAGGTCAACTAAGAAATCTTTATTGAACTTTTTGAACATTGAAAACATTTTAAAACAAGGAGTATTTTGTCATTAGTTTATTTTATTGTTAAGAACTGGTGGTGGGTTTTTTTTAAATGGCAGAAAATACATTAAAATATTTTTACATTTAACTGCTCTGTATTTATACCTTTTTGATTTGAAACAATCTTATAGATGGATGGATGTCAGTCAACCTTAAAACCAGGGGTATCCAACCGTGGCAATTTTAGGACTTGTGGACTTCAACTCCCAGAATTCCCCAGGTAGCATTGCTACCTAGGGAATTCTGGGAGTTGAAGTCCACAGGTCTTAAAGATGTTGTGGTTGGATACACCTCTGCTTTAAACTTTCCAGTCTGTGTGATTTGAAACCTCCCTTCCAATGCTGGCTCCTAAATTAATGATACGGCTGTCACTACATAGTTAAAAACAGCTGATTTGTGCTTAGCAGTGCAATTGGTGAGAATGTGTTCTAAAATATGGATGAAATCAGCAACTATACTTTAAAGCAGGAGTTGCCAAACTTTTGGACCTCAGGGACCACCAAACTCATAATTTTAAATCCCGCAGACCACTAATATGAATTGACGGTGGCTTGCTGACGTTGGTGGGAAAGTTGGTCCTATATTCCAGAGCTGTAGTAGTCACAGGACTGGCCCTTTGGTCATCCCGGAGCAGCTGCTCCTCCACCTGGGTGCACCGGCATGCCATGGATGAGCTGCTCCAGGATGACCAAAGGGCCAGTCCTTTGACTACTGCAGCTCTGGAATACAGGACCAATTTTCCCACCAATGTCAGCAAGCCACCCTGGGGTGGATTTCCCTCCCCCACCGTTGGTCTTACCTTCCAGTTCCAGCTCACATGGCTCTACTCAAGGTAAAGTTTGCACTCGGCCGAAGAGTGGGGGCCAGTGGGTAGTCGTGCCATGTGGGGGTTGCAGCCTTGTGTTCCCATGCAGCCTGGATTAATTGCTTTGGGGGGGGAGATTTCTCTGCAGACCACCAAAATTTTCTCAGGGACCACCAGTGGTCCCCGGCCCACTGGTTGGCGACCACTGCTTTAAAGGGTTACTTTCATTTACCACATAAAAAAGCATAAAATAAGATGGTCTCTGTCACAATGCGAGTTGAAAAAAAAGACAAAAACACTAAATTGCTACAGACAATTTATAAAACACTAGTTTACAGGTGATGCTCCAGAGTAATATACGTATATTCCTTGAAAGGCCCTGCTATTCAACTTTTCAATATATAGGCCTGGCTCTTAAACAGATTCACAGAGACCACATTAATGACATTTTATTTATTTAAGTTTGAATTTAAATTACACTAATTTTTGCTTTGGCCCCACCCATTTCTTTATTCAGAGCTTGCCTACTTTTGGAGTGTGGCACCTACATGTCAAGGACAGGTGTAATTATCATCTTTTTAAAAAAGTTCCACTTTCTGAGATTAACCATTTAATAGAGAACTTTATCTCTTTAGTGTCACAGCTTTTGCTGAGAATTGTTATAAATGCACCATTTATAAGAATTTCTGTTATGCAAAGAATAACTACAGAGTGCTTTTGATTTGGATACACAAATATAGCACTTTTTGCACTCCTTAAAGCAATTGTGTATTTTCCTAGGATTTGCAACCATCTTCTGAAAACAGTGGAAACCTGGGACTGCAATCCTGATTTAAGAAGAGGCAGGCAGGAACTTTGTTTGCACCTAATGAACTCTACAGTTCATTTCCTCTACAGATCTGAAGCACTACACAGTTTTAAGAGTATTACTGAAGCATTTCAGCTTATTTCCAAATATAAAGGTGCAAAGTGACATGGCATGGTTGCATATTCTAATTTCTATATTTGATGCCTATTCTATTTATATTCCTCCCTCTACTTCCAAGAATGGAAGAAAAACAGAAATAACAAATTAGAAGGGATATTCTGCTAAATAATGATAGCAGATAAGAAGTCTTAACATGATGTAGCATTTGGTTTTCCTTAGATTTCTGTGGGTGAATTTATATATTATTTTTCCAATGATAAATATTTTACAATCAAAACCTTACAGCAGTTGTGAAGACTGATTCTCTGAATAATATACCATATATTCAAATGTCACACGATTAAATTGCTTTACTATTCTTCTTTATAACATGGTATTCACAAGATTGTAAATCCTGTCACCGTCAGAAATAAAAAAAGTTTCTTACAAAGTAATATTTATTCAAGAGAAATTACAATGATTTTGAATTTATCTAAATTTTAAATTCAGTGTTCACTTTGCAACTGGAAATGGTACAAATATACGAAGTTTTTTTTTATATCAAAAAAGTCATGTTTAATGCATAAAATATACCTTGGAGTTTCTATTTTCAAAACAAAATTTATTAAAGTAATTTATGTTATGTCAAAGTAAATGCAATAATACTTTGAATATTGATGCTTACCAAAAATTCAAAGAATTTTTGAAAGCTAGAAGAAAAACGTCAAAAGATATAAAAAGAATATAAAGAACCATTTACCAGGAAAATACAATGATTCCCTCGCTTTTGGCCTCCCACACTTCAACACACTGCTTCCTACATTGTTGCAAATAGGCACCCAAATCTCTGAAGCAGCTACAAGAGTGAGGAAATGATAAATACAGAAAATTCCCTCCCTCCCCATTCCACTGACATAAAACTCCATTAGGTGAAAGAATTTGTTGCCTCTGTTGTTAAATAGGACTGTGCAACGTTTTGTATGGGCACTTCAGGTTGAGAAAGCTTTTGACAGAAATCATCCCATCAAAATAAACTGACAAACTGAAATAGAGACTCCCATCAATACCCTGAATCAAATCCATGAATCAAAACACTTTGCAGATTCTACATATATTTTAGTACTTCTAGAATTGTGAGCGACAATTATTCAATGCTGGATCTTCACTTCTATGTTCAGAGAATGAAGAGTACATTAAGCTGTGTGACAAATTCTTTAACACATACCGATCTCTATTGCAGACTCTGATAAACTGGCTGTAAACTTTGAGGATAAAATGTAATTTGATGTGTAGAGGTGCCCTAAGATTAATCAGATTCTTTTAGGTGAGTTTTCCATTTATAGATACAGAAGAGGTGCTCAATAGAGTTCACCAACCTTATATTTACTCAATCCTAACCCTTATAACCTATTATGTCAAATAGGAAGTGGGTGTTTAAATAGTTTAGGCACTTATAAGTTCCATTTTCATTGAAGAAAGATGTTGCTGGACCCAGAAGATCCAAACAATTATAAACCTGTGGCTGATATTAACTTCCTGGGCAAGGTCCCTAAGGCAACGGTGGCTGATTAGATCTAGATATTCTTAAATGGGTTTTCTAGATCCATTTCAAAGTCTACACCTGGTTTTAGCACCCAAAATGCCCCATTCACTTGTGAGATGATCTTTGCAAGAGAGACATCAAAGAATGCAATCCTAAGGATTTTCTAGAACCTCTCAAGAGTTTTCAGTATCATCTTTTAACTGTATCCTGTGATTATATAAACTCACTACAGCTGGAATAGTGTTTCAATTTCAGTGTCTCTGCTCACACCTGAATAGTCATTTCTAGGGGGAAACAGGAGTTAACCCCATTCTGTTTTTCTGTGCAGTTTCACAAAGTTCACAAAGTTCCATTCTCATTTCCTTGATGTTTTAACTTTTTAACATGAAGGTGTGACTGAGATTACAGTAGTCTTCATTATTCTGAAGACCCAGAGTTTTACTTTTGAGGACCAAGTGAGGCAAAGGGTGATTTCACTCTCCTTCAGCTCCCTTAATTAGACTTTTATTCATATATCAAAATTTCAGAATACACTTCGTCCAGCTACATCAACTGTCCCTTCCAAGATTGCCTTTCTAGATATACTTGTTTCAATAAAGAAATAAGGGATTGTTTTAATAAGAAAACTTGAAAATAATAGGAATGCTTCAGGATTAATTTAGGTGGATGGAGCTCCTGTAAACAGGTTCTCAGTTATTTATTGGCCAGGAAAGTATGGAAAATGTAGCAAACTGGAAAATATTAGGGACTGTTTATGTTTCCCATATTCAGACAGACTTGTCGCATTTCATAGTTCAGTACTTTGATATGAGAAGACCTGTGTTCTCCTTGTAAATAAACCCATTCCCTACTTAAGTTTTGCCAAAGTTGTGTAATGCAAGAAAACCTGATGTGAGATCCAGGTGCCGGATTTTTCTAAATGCTAGGGGCCTGGTTGTTCTGTTGATGCAGATGGCAACATTGAAATGTTGTGGGTGATACACTGGATAACTATTTTTTAGACCTGCAGGCAATTTATTTATTGATTTGATTTGATTCCATCCGACTCCAAACAACCATATTTAATAACACTATGGATTAAGTTCATTTTTAAATATTTCTTATGTTGCACTAGAAAACTGACAACATTTAGAAGCTTTTTGATTTTTTTTGTGTATTAATTTTAACATTAAAAAATACAACAGGGAGATGTGGCAATATCTTAAAGATTGTTGGATTCACACTTTCATCAGTTCTAGACACAAGGCACATAGATGCATTCTAGCAGTATTTCAGAAACCATGTAGTGAATTTGGCTATATAAGGATGGCAACAATATGATACATAAAATATATGTTTAATGCTAGAATTTCACAATGTTATTTAACTTTAAACTGATACTTGATGAATTAATTTAAGACAAATTTAAATTTTATTTATGGTTTGTGTCTGTGCAATAAATATATTCTTCTTTTGTTTGGTATTTTATTTATAAAACCAGCAAATTCTAGGATAGTTCTTTATTATAATTTTGTACAAGACTGTCATCCATTTGCCCAAAGTCTACTAATTTCCTTGTTTTCTTCTCTGACTTAATATGTATTCATTACACAAAAACTATTTGTAATATTTTAAAACAATAATTGTTATTCAAAGAAGCCAGAGTACAGGATAGTATAACAAGTACAAAATGGCTTCATAGGGCAGAATATATTAAAATGTGTTTCTGCACTGTCAAATGCTTTCTTCATTTTCTATTCAATAAAAATATTAATAATAACTTGAAATATTTTTAAGCAAATAGGAAAATCCATATATTTATGAACTGCAGGTGGCCACAGGACTCCATAACATGAGAATATTAAATTTATTTTAGTCTTTTAAAATAATCATTGTTGTTAAGTTTCCCCCAGATCCAAGAGAAAAACATCTCATCTCTCCAAAACTACATAAAAATACAACTTCAGAAACTGTTTATAGAGAAAATCAGATCAAAGTTTTGTTTTTGTATATATGCAAAATGCACTTGTATGCATCAGCACAACTGTGAGGCAATGAAAATTTAGTACTGAGAGTCTCTGAAATGTTTCTAAGAATAAGCTGTGTGCTTTTTTTGATTACTAAGCAACACGGTCAACACTTCAATTTAATATTAAAAGACAAGTTCCAGTTAATAAAACTGTTGTTTTTTTCTTAGTTGCCCCTAACAAATTTAGTTTAAGATGAATCAGGAAGAATCTCTATCTTTTAAATGGGTTCATAAAAGAAAAGGGAACAGGCTGGTTATTTGTATTAATGTAGAGCACAAGAGAGCTTTCTTAGCTAGTCTCACTGCCACAAAATAGACTAAAAATGATTCTTGTGTTTGAATTCAGTAATGTTTCCCCCCCCCCCCCGCATCAACGTTCTTCCTATCAATCTGCCTCTGAAGGAAGACCATATACAGTAAGTAGATTGCAATCCTTACAAAGAAGTTGCAAACCTCCATAGGGAATTATCTGGTCAAGGTAAATATCTGAAATCTTTAAAAAATCCACACACATACCCCGGTACTCCTCCTCTTTCTGAACCACTTAAAAAATAGAATATGAAGCCACACAAAGTGCTGGGCAGGGTAGTACAAGTCTTCAGAGAAGCTTTTGCTTACAGGATTCTATATGGATGGAGAAGACAATTTTCAGGTAATGGAAACACCTGAGAAGATGCTTCATGTATAATTTATACCTTGACAGTGAAGCATACTACCTTCATAGACTGAAGTCTTTCTCTGCCTCACATAGCTTAACTTTAGAACAGCCTCTCATCTAGCATGATGACAAAATCCTTAGTCTGCCCTGATTAGCCAATATACAAACACTTTACAGGTAGTCCTTGACTTACAACCACTATTGAACCCAAAATTTATGTTAAGAGAATTTTGCCCTGCTTTATGACCTTTCTTGTTGTTAGGTGAATCTGGCTTCCTCTCATTTGACTTTGCTTGTCAAAACGTTGCAAAAGGTGATCACATGAGCCCAGGTCATAAATATGAATCAGCTGCCAAGCATCTGTATTTTGATCATGTTACCATGGAAGAATGCCACAATGGTTTTAAGTGTGAAAAAAGGTCAGTGCCATTTTCAGTGCTGTAGTAACTTTGAATGGTCACTAAACAAACTACTGTAAGTCAAGGATTACCTATATATTGATATTCAGATTAACAAAAAAACCTAGGGAAGTAAACTACAGCCCTATTTAGTAATTATAGCCTATCCAAAGGCATCAACCTTGCTCTAAATTAGGAAGACTAGGATACTTGCCAAGTCTGCTTTACCAGGTGGAGAAAATGAAATTCTAGTCCAACATCAATACTCTAAATAAACAAACATTGCCTCAGAGCAATACATTTCTATTGTTCTTTAGAACAGAGAACTTTCGCAACCTGCCTAGCTGCAGAAGCCAATTCAAACAACTCTTATGTGATTGGACCAGGGTCACATAACAAGAAAGTGACAAAAGTAGTTTGAACTTTAATTAGCACAGTGCCAAAATGTCAATTCAGTAACTGTATAATGATAAGGAAAGAACAAAACAAATTTCATCCTCTGAGTCTAACACACAGACAGTATCTTAAAAAAAAAAGGAAGTCATATAGGTATGTAAGCATGAGTTATACAAGCCTCACACAAAAGAAGGTATTAGGTTTTTTAAAAGGAAATATTTCAAGACAGAAGTAAAATACAGATCCACTATTCATCCCAATAGGAAAGAACATAATTCATTAGTTCAAACACACACACACACACACAAATATATATATATATATATATATATATATATATATATATATATATATATATATATATATATATATATATATATATATATATATATTTTATATATTATATATTATATATTATATATATATATGGTATTCAGCTTTGTTCGGGTATTGTCATTATAGTTGTGCTTTTAAAGTTGTAGCAACGTTTCGGCAGAATCTCATCTGCCATCATCAGGCTTCTGTATTGTGTTCATCTGTGAGTCAGACTTTCACAGCTGTATACTTGTGGAAAAAGAAGGAAAAGTGGTAGATGCCAGTGAATTAATTAAAAATATACTACTACATACAGTATGTTTCAGGTACAACCTTCTAAAACAAAAGCTTATGAAGAATGCAATTTTGAAAAGAATAGCTGACAATTAACCTTCCTTGGCATTCAAGAAAAGAGCTTTTGAAATGGTAAGGTCCTTCAAATAAGGGTTTTTTTAAAGTTGGTTATGTTGTGTGGGAATGTTATTATTGTTCGGTGAATGGTGTTCTAATTGAAGAAAAGCAGGGCTGTAAGATTGCTAATTGTTCCATGTCCTTAAAAACAAGGGAACTTTCAATAGGTCAGACTATAGTCAGCACGCAGGAAGAGATGACTAAAATGCAACACAATGTAAGTGACCCCAATAATTTAAGGCTTAATGTAACGTACAATAAAACTCCAATTTTTGTTTCTGTGAAACTTTTTTTAAGTTCCCCATACAGCATCTTGCTGCCATGGAGTTGTGTTTTTTTTTTCCTCCTCTGCCTTGACAATTCACTTCTGTGGACAGGCATGCGGCCAACTCAAATGAGACCCAGCGCGGTGAAAAGCCCTTCAGGTAAACAGTGTGATAAGCTAAACTGCAAAAACTAGGCAATGTTTTTGGACTATGAGGCAGTTGCTATGGAGACAGTTGCTAATTAACCGCATTCAGCCAAGAGAACAAAGGGTTTTAAGGGCAGACAGGACTCTGTATCTTAGAGTGAGCAATGTCGTTACTGTACATCTTAAGCAAACTGCACATTTTCCATATTTGAAATACCTGAATCTCTGCTTCTCTTAAAAAATACTTTAAGTAATACATGAGCACTTCCTTGGAGTTTAATCAGATTTGGCTCATCAGGAGCAATTACTAATCAAAATATCATAAACACTGAACAAAAATGCAATGAGTCAAGAAAACTCAAGATAACCATTAAGGTTTACTTAAGCAACTCCTTGTTTTTATGTTAAAACTAAAAATGCTACCTCTACATCTACAGATGCGCAGCTAGACAGTAATTTAAAATACCCAATTCCAGAGAAACATGTCATTTTGAAACAAATTTGCTCCCTACAAACAGCAAGTTTATTGTTACATTTTGGGTATTTCTTATGGAGGTTTCTTATGGAGGACGGACCTAAACACAGGAAATCCATCTATATTCTGCGGATTGACTCATGAAACTATAAAACTAACGGACAGATTATTGCATTTACACACAAAAAGAGTAGATTCAGATCCCTACTAAACCATGAAACTTAGGTTAACGACCTAGTCATATCTCCTTTTCATAGTTTTCTTTACCTCACACATATGCAATGAAATAAGATATGAACCCTCACTATCCTGATATTTACAGGAAAATATTTACAGGAATGATGTAAGCAAACATAGAAAAGAGTTTTGGTGTTTTGTAGAATTTGATAAAGCCTAATACTCTGTGTGTGTGTGTGTATGCATGCATGTGCGCCTGTAAATTAGAAAGTACAGGAAAGCATAATTTTAAGCGCCACAACCAGTGAAACATTGGTCCTGAAGAAGATAAACAACACTATCACCACCACTCCTTGAATATTCACTAAATGTGTGAGCAGATTGGACTGACCCTCCCCCTTTCTGTCTTACATCCAATTTCAGGCAGCATTTTATTTCCTAGTATTTTTAAAAATATTTTTACATGATTATTTCTGGGAATATCAAAGTGGTGAGTAGCTTCTTCCTTTTAGGATCAACCATCAACAAATAAAGGAACAAGTAGTTAAGAAATACACAGATGACTAGCTCTTGATAGAGTAGCCATGAAGGCTTTGTAAAATATATTAAGAAACAATGGAGTAAATGCACAAAGAAAGATTTGAAACCTAGAGAAGTAACTCAATGGGCCTTGATTGCTGAAGATAAAAGTCAGAAATAGCTGAGATCTCAGTTCAATCCTGCAGAGATGCATAAATAGTGAGGGTGGCAAGATCAATCCAAGATAACATTTGCCTGCCCTCCGGTGGTTTTCCCACCAGCCCTAGTTTTCTAACTGAAACCTTTCATATTAGCAGATAATTCAAGTGAAACTTCCATACAGTTGGATAAAATATGGTTCTGGGAAATGCAGAGGAAAGCTCTACTTTGAGCTTGAAGACACACCTGAAATTTGAACAAGACTGACCTCAGTTTGTCCCAGCAAGAAACCATATAAAAATCACTGGTTTCAAAATTAGTATTTTTGGGAAGCCAAAGTGCTGAAACACTCGTCCACAGATTGAATATGCAAAATTTTCAATTCACTCAGCCATGCCATCTGACCATCTTTAGTGTGTGTTCTCAGGGAAGCTAGGACTTTAGAGACAGCTGCCCAATCAGTAGACAATACATTGATAATCCAATGCACCTTCCACCATACTCATTCTTCTTAAAGTGCTTCAATGTCCTTCTACCATTATGATAGGTGCAGGCAGAAAACAATAAATTTAACTTTTTCTGCCTTTTGCAGAATATCTACAACAACCAGCAGCTAGGTTCTCTTGATGAATATACTGTGTTAGAGGCATGAGGGGAAAGTGACTACATTAAGGCAGACCTCTTTCTTGGTCCAATTCATGTAAACACAACTTTTTATTGAAAAGAGCATTCCATTTTCTTTGCACAATCCTTCTTTCACAAGAACTTGGTAGGATATTCACAGTGAAACAGTCTGGATTAGAAATCACTTAAAGTTCACTCATGAATTTATTTTTCAACCACACTGTTAATCCAAGCCTTTAAGGCAGGGATAGGCAATGTGGTATTTTTTTTCTGAGTGTTTTAAATTACCACTCCCTTAAACTTCAGCCAGCATACTCAATGGCAAGGGATTATGGAAGGTAACATTTTGCTTACTCTTGCCTGATGGCACAAACCTATGGTTAAAGGAATCAGTACCAAGACAATCTTTTCTATTCAGAGCCATTTTCAAAAACTTAGGTAACTGCTAAGATGTTGCAAATCTTGGAGAGATAGGACTTGGGACCAAGGATGTGTTGGTTGCTGGACACCAGAAAACATTTCCAAACTCCACTGATTATTTTTTTTTGCACACGATGATGTGGAGTTACAGGTTTTCTTTGCATATAAACAGGATGTGTATTAAAAAACCTGAATTGTATAGCTTGACTTTTTTTAAAAGCAACATACAACACAACTCAAGAGACTAATGTAAAAGACAAATTATCTCACTGGTACAAGTTTTGTACTTTTTATATAATTTTCCTACAGAGTAGACAAATGTATGGCCTTTTGTGCATCCTGGGAAAATTAATTTCACATACATACAGTACTATTTTTTAACATTGGGGTCTTGCTTTACATGGTTTTTTTTAATGAACAACTGTTTATTCATCACACTAAGACACATAAATGAAAACGTAAATGTTTTTGAACTGAGGATTCAGGTTTTGGAGCAGAAAGTCAGTGGCTCTTAGCAGCTAATTAGAAGGCAAGACTCATCTAATTTTTCTTAATAAATAGTGTTTTCATGCTGAGCTCTTTCTAGATCATAGAAGTTCAATACATGGGATATATAAGAACTCAGGCAAGCTGTGTGCATTGAATCCAGGACCAAATGCTTCCAATATTTTTGATCCATCTATTTCTACAATTAAAAAAACTTATAGTGGATGGCGTATTTCTAGTATTTAAAAAAATCCATAAATATTTGTCAATCAGGTATTGATGAAAAATGTTCAATAAGCTGTCTTACCTATAAGAAATTTCAAAACTTTAAAAAAATATGAAATTGTTCTACCTATTCCACTGGGAAGCTGTCAAAAAGTTCACTCCTCTCCACTTTTTCAAAACAGCCTGATTCAGACCAAAAATAAAAAAATAAAAAATGAATGGAATCAAACTCCAATGCAAGTGGAGAAAGAACATAGATGATTTGTGCCCATAGACATATCCCTGGCAACCACTGAAATGCTGATAAAACAACATGCAGTGAATTAGATGGCGACAAGGCAAAGGAATGACTGCTTGATAGGGGCTGTTCCAATTTTGGTGCATCTGGGCCAAGTTGTTGCCTTCTCCGTTCCTCCCTGCATGTCCTAGGATGCACAGGTGATGGGCGTGGTTCTTCCTCTGACTAATCAGCCGGCCTTTGCCCTTCCCCAGCTCCTCCACAACCTCCGGAGCCACACCTCCACTCCGTCGCTGTTCCTCCTCTCCCTCAGAGTCCAACTCTACCAAGGGCATGACAAGAACCTTCTTGTTCTTCCCAGCTCAAACAAACTACAGAGAGCTGGATTGGAAATGATGCCTCTGAACTGAGTATTCTGAGTATCCTGTTCCAAAACTATTTTAGATGTATAAGTACTCCTCGACTTACAACAGTTCATTTAGTGACTGTTCAAAGTTTCAACGGTATTGGAAAAAGTGACTTATGCCTGTTTTTCACCCTTATAACCTTTGCAGCATCATGGTCACATGATCAAAATTCGAATGATTGGCAACTGCTTCATATTTATGATGGTTGTGGTGTCCTGGGATCATCTTTTGAGACCTTCTGACAAGCAAAGTCAATGGGGAAGCCAGATTCACTGAACAACCATGTTACTAACTTAACAACTGCAGTGATTCACTTAACAACACAAGAAAGGTCTTAAATGGGGCAAAACTCACTTAACAAATGTCTCACTTAGCAATATCAATTTTGGGCTCAACTGTGATCATAAGTCAACAGCTACCCGTACTATATCTTGTTCGCACTGCAAGAAAAATTCTATGAATAGTATTCAGGAATTTTCTCACCTTCCCCATGCCCAGATCACTTATATATTTGTGTAAATGCCAACTATGGGTTGATAAATATTCCTGGGGACACGTTCCCAAAATCTTGATCTTGGTTTTCTTCTCTTCTAGAGTCACATAACTGTAATATTTGAAGGTTCAAATTTTGAACCTTCATACTTGCTGTAACAAAATAGCAAGTTTAATCAGAGAAATCATCTCAGTGAGGAAAAGAAATGATGCCTGAATTATTTTAATCTTAAATACAACAGCTTTCTAGCACATGTTTTAAGTGTTTCAGACTTTAAAATGTTGGATAGTTTCCAGCTAAGCCAAGAACAGTATTACCTTCATTTATATTCTTTCACAACTTTCAAACAATAAACTCCGATGCAGCCCATTTACTGTTATTAGAGGCAGTGCTGAAGTGGCTAAAATGAACAAAGAGATTCCCTTAAAACCTCTATGGCAGGAGTCAACCATCTGGTGCTCTTCACATTTTTTGGATATCTGCCAGTATCCACAGAATGGCCAATGATGCATGGCCAGCAAAAGATGGATGAATCAACCATACGACATGCTAAGTTCTACTTCTCTTCTGTTAGTAAATTATCATTCATTGTTGATAAAACACAATGGCCAGGTCCATGCAACATGAACTAAGGTAAAATCTGGCTGACTGCTATGTATGACTAAACCTATATATCTACATGGAAGATCCAACAGACTGCTGAAAAAAATCCTTCAATCTACGTGCAGAGAAAGGCAGTAACAGAAGCACGTGAAATTGTGAGTCCTAGACATGCACATATTAAGCTTAATTCATATGAAAATAATTGAATAGATAACTTACATTATCTAGAATAATAATATTCATAATGCTATTTCACCAGAAAAATGCATGTTGTGAAAAACTAGATAAAATTATGTAAACAGCATAAAAATAGTGTAATAAAAAGAATGCTGCCACAATCAGCTAGATCAGGGGTGTCAAACTCGATTTCATTGAGGACCACATCAAAGTTGTGTTTGACCTTGGGGGGGGGGGCATGGCCAGGGTGGGCATGGCCAGCTTGACGTCACTCATTGAGGTTCCATTTTTGGCTGCAACTGCCTCCTGCAGCCCTCTGCCAGTGAAAACAGAGCCCAGGAAGGCTGCACACGGCCCTTCCAAGCTCCGTTTTCACTGGCAGAGGGCTGCAGGAGGCCATTGCAGCCGAAAACAGAGCCTGGGAGGCCCACGTATGGCTCTCCTGAGCTCTGTTTTCATTGACAGAGGCACTGCGGGCTGGTCCTTCACTATTTTCAAGGCAGGACCACTGGCCAGATCTAAGCACCCTGTGGGCTGGATCTGGGCCCCAGGTCTTGAGTTTGACACCCTTGAGCTAGATAAACATTTATCAAATATTTAAAAAAGCAATCAAGCTTTTATTCAAGTTTTTGGACAACAGATGATTACAGCTACTATTCTCTAAGGCAAAGATTCTAAACTGTGTCTCTGAAAGTCTAGCAAACGAGTCCACCAGAGTTTCTTCTTTTTTTCCCCCAGCCCCCCCCACTTCTCATCACCACTCAACTGGTTGTAAAAATGAATCTGTGGTTGAAAATGGACTCATCAAAGATACAGTGATTATTGTGAGTGGCAGTATGAGTATAAGTTCAGGAAAGTAACAGCAGTCTTGAGGGCTATTATCAACTGTAAGTCCACTTGTCTGTTCTAAGTGGACCTGTTATTTTGTATAAATGATCCCCAAAGAAAAGTGTGAATAAAAATTGGACAACGACTCTCCAGAAATGGATTTCAGAGTTCCTGTCATCCCAAATTTCTTTAGTGCTCAGAGATTTTTACTGAAAAATATTCTGGAGAATAATGTTTGTGCTAAGAGTTGTTACTAAGGTAAAGGTTTTTTTTAAAAATGAATTCAAATGATAAATAAATACTTTGTTTTAAGTTAAATTTTGGGGTTCACAATTTATTTTCAAAAGATCTTCAAAAATGGAGAAAACTAAGTGGCAAACGTTAACACAAGTGCAATCAAGATCTTATTTTCTGAAAAAGAGGAAGATGTTTATGAAGTGGTTCCAAATGTTTATGAAGTGGTTCATACTGCAAAAGGTTTGAGAAATGCAGTTCCAAGAAGAATATAATAGATAATATGTTGGGTTCAAATCTTTAGGTAGCTAGTAATGTGAATGGTAGCCACGGATAAATCTATCTGCCGCCCAACCTCACAGAGTTGTGGTGGGAATAAGACACAGGAAAGAAATTGTGTCAAATGTAGCCAATAGAAAGATTGTATACATAACATATTAAGATATATATACAAAATCCCATCCTTAACCACGGGTTTTTAAAAAAATGTTCTGGCAATTTGCATATTGTAACTGATCCACCAACTATAATGAGAGAGGCCTCATCACTGGAGTATATTTTGTGTATGTTGCTGTGAAACAGAAATTGTAAGATTATATCTTTGTGCAATGATCACAGTAACAGTTGGATGCAACTCAATATCTCACATCTGGTATTTCAGCTCTCTCAATAGTACTTCTACATTCAGATATATTTGTCCTTTGTAGTGTGCAAACTTTATGACTTACATTGTTAGAACAGCAGTAATAGAGAGGAAACACCTTTAAGTTAAACCCAGCAGGGAAACCCCCATATATTCAATAATGCATTAGAAAGTTCCTTTAAACATATGGTCCAAAAGAGGACAGGTATAAAACATCGTAGGGAGAATTCTGCATATGAATAAAGTTAAAATGATGTTTCCTCAGTGTAATGCAAAATCTCTTAAAACTGAACAAAGAAGACTGAATTTGACCAGCTGGGATAAACTAGCAGAAGAAAAAGTTCAAAAATGACATGATGTATCTTGAGCAAAGGTCTCCGATGAATCCCCATGGCAGAAGCATGGGCAATGGCTTGGAATACTGCCAATTGCTCCATTCACAAACCCCAATCGCTCCTAGTCAGGTGACCCAGATTGGAGATATTATTAAGGAGTGGAAAGAACTCTACAAATCACTTTCTGCATGTTTTCCCTAAATTGTTTTTTTTTCTCCTAATCCAATGGAATGTTGGAAAGAAATTGTGTGAAAGGGAGGCTTCTGACTTGTTCTATCTATCTGTCAAGTTGATAATGTTCTAAAACCTGGACAAAACGGTGTTGCATTTGGGGTGGAAGAGAAGCCAGCAAAATAAAGATGGGAGTTCAAAACAGGTTGGGTCAATCAGAAGGCTATTGTGGGAGGGGGGAGCTACTGAAAAATTGTCCCAATGTATCTCTATGGAAAGAGGAGCTAGGCAGCAACTTGCAAAATTGGTGACTGCTCCATTATAAGAATATCTCCTGAACTTCTGGATTGGAAAGGAGTGGTATGCAGCCCATCATGTGCTTCTATCTCTCTATCTGTGTTTTATCTCTCTATCTATATCTGTGGGGGAGAGAGAGAGAGAGCGAATGTAATATATTCTGGCAATCCCTGGGGCTGTCATACCATGAGAATGGCAGGGCATTATCTGAGGACCTCCTTGTGACCCCCTGCCACCTCCCAACAAGCAGTCAATGAGGAAGTCACAGGTCCTGAGCAGCTCTCAAGCAGGCTGTTAGGCTGGTTAAATGCCGCATCAGTGTGATTAGGTGAAGGATGGCTGCTGCCAAATGTGTAAGGGTGCAATGGTGACCACTGTGGTGCCACACAAGCATGGCTGAGTGGGTAGGCATGCTCTATGGAATGCAAGGTGGAATTGGGTGGGCTTCTCAGAGAAAAAGCAGCAGGAGCAAAAATGACTTGTGACCTTCCTTGCTAGCTTCTCCATTGACTTTGTTTATGACAAGCTGGCAGGAAAAGTTGCAAATGGTGATCATGTGACCATGGGGGTGTTAGGACAGTCAGAACTCCAAGGACCTATTGCAATTACCACTCATTTAGCACCTTCATACCTTTGAACAGTCATTGAATGAGTGATTGGTTCATTAACTGAAAACTATATGTATATAACTCCTACACATTGCTTTACATTGGTTCTCCCTATGGTTACTATTGATAAAGGAGTTGGAAAATTTTATAGCAGCCATTTTCTCCATGTTTTTTCCTACTTTGTTTTTTGAGAATGGCATGTAGGCAATAAGCCACAATCGGGTACAAAAATTCACATTGCATTTAAGAATTTCCCATCTAAAAGCTGCGTCCCCTTCCAGGCATGCCATCATAAATTGTCCATACTAAGAACATATTATGGAATGGGAAGAGCAACCTTGAGGATCAGGAAGAAAAGCTGCAACCAAGGCAATGGTTAGATAGAAGAAATCTGAGTCCAGGCAAGAATTGCAACCTGTGAAAGCAACTCATTGAAACTTTTGTTTGCAATCATTAGGTTTAAGTAAAAATTGAGAAAGCAACTCAGACAAGACCTTCCCTAGTTCTCATAAAAATAAAGGAACAGGGAGGAAATGCAAGATTTTGTTTCTATAACCTTAATAAAAGTAGTGTTAGCATGCATCGTTTTGTCTTCCTCGTCTGTCTACCTTAGAGAGATGATCTATGCACCCATGCAGCAAAGGGCCTACATGCTCACATGCATGCACCATCAGTGAAGAAACTGAAGCAGAAAATAGGTTGGGTATTTTAGCAAGACAATGATCCGAAACATATCTTCAAATCACCCATGAATACTTTACAGGAAAGAAAGATAAAAAGTTTTGTAATAACCTCCAGTCTCTAGACTTGAATATTACTGAAACTCTGTGGGGAGATTTCAAAAATATAGTATATTCAGGAGGCCTAAGCATCTTTCTGACCTTGAAGGATTCTGCGAGGAAGAGTGAGAAAAGAATGCCAAGAGGCAAGAATAGATAGATGCTAGGCTGACTACAAGAAACATTTGGAAGCTATTACTTCTGCCCAAGGATGACAAAGCATTGGCCAAAAAGGTATCCAAACTTGTGATATTCATTATTTTCTTATATTGAATCTATAAACAATTATCCATAAATAACGAGTACACATTCAAATTTTCACAAAGATATTACACCTAACTTTATATCCATGTAATTGTGTCAGCTTTTGTTCCCCAGTTCTAACAGAACTATATTTGCTTTGCAATATGATCTTCAGTCTCTCTATATGAGCAAACCATCACAAAATCCTTTTGTTGTACTTTACTGGTTACTTTTATATTCAAAATTCTTTCCACATTCATACATTCTTGTATCAATCACGTCTAGTTTTAGTACACACACTTAAGCTCCTCAGAGCCACGGCATTCATCTTTTATATTTCTCAGAGCATACTCCCAGTTCCACAAAGTGAGCAGAAGCATATATTCGTAACGCAGCTACTTTCTTTTCTCTCGACAAAACAATAATTATCATTAACATTTATGTTCGGAACACGTACAACTGTTTTACCCATGCTTCTTTTTGATTCCTGCTGAATCTCTCTGCATTCTGCATATTTACATGGTTTTGATATGAATCTCAGTGCATCCCTAACTCATAATTTCTCAACACGTACAAATTTCAGATCAAATAAACAATAAGACAAAAATATGCAAACATTTTACTTTTCTGCACTTTAAAACTAGATTAGCTTTTTTCTAAAGATAAGGGACAACTGCACTTAGACAACATCAAAAACATCTTACAAACGTAGTCAGATATAACCTATACCAAAGCAAAAACTTGAACAGGCAAGTATTTTGGCAAAAGGTAACTTTATAATTACATCCCAAGAAGAAATTAATTATCAAGAAAGGTGGGCCAACAGTTTGATTTAAACACAAATGCAGACTAGCCAATATCTTTCATCTTCACTATACAAGTATAATATATTTTAAAAACTGCCAGCTTTTGTAGATAATATCAAAGAAAAGTTAAATAGTTACATTCAAACAAAACATTTAATAAATATTTTTCAAAATATGTGAATGGAAAATTTCAACATCTAACAATCTTCATAAAGGTTCTATTAATTGTTCCATTTACAAGTATTCTTCTTTTCTTAAATAGTGAATTGTATTTATTCATTACATGTGAATTGCTAGTATTTAAAGATCAGTTTTTATGCATATACAGCTCCAAAGGATAACAATATGAAAAAAAATGCATTATTTACTATTTTGTCTCAGAACTAGAGGTCTAAGCCACACCTTTTAAAGAAAATATGAAAAACCTCAGATACCAGCACCAGATGAGTTTGGGCAGGTGAGGGAAGCATACTCTGTCAGCAATCTCTAATTTCATTTGGAATTAACCACAGACAAATCTGAGGGAAATTACTGCTAGAATCTACAAATTGCTTCCTTACGTTATCTACATGAGCAGTTTTAGGAGATCATAATGCATTTATCTTTTCACTCCTATGCTGAAATCTGAATCACATTTCTCCAATCAAAAATCCTATGCATATATTACAATATGTAAATCAGTTTTATGACACAATAAAGTTGGACCACAGTTCTCAACCTGTCATAGTATTTTGACCTCATGATAGATCCACCCTCTGACACCACAAATGAGCAGAATACTTTACAACTGGCTAATTATGAACAGACCAAGAAAAGTGCCAGAGTATCAACTCATGAAGGATGGGAAAATAGATCCTTAGCCAATCCTTCAAATATAGCATGGTATTACTGCAACCTACCAAAATCTGCCTCTGACACACTTCCATCTGTGTATCTAGCATGAGAGAAAAAAAGTTGTACATGGGACTTTTCCATGTATTTTCCCCCCTTCCTAGGGCAGAAGTAGACCTATTGAGAGGAAGTTTGGTATAGTGGTATAAGGTACCAGAATAGCAACCAGGAAACTGAAAGTTCTGTCACTTCCTCTTATCCTTAAGAAGTTAATCACGGAGGGCGGAGCTGGCGTCACGACGATACGGCATGAGATCTTGGAGGTCTGAGATCGCTGCCGATATCTTTGCTCCTGGACGGTCCTATCAGATCTAAACCGTCCCGAAGAGACGGTGAAAGTGAAGAGTGCATCCTGTCGATCCCAGGGATACCACAAAGTCCCTGGTAGATCCAGGAGAAGCTCTCCTTGCCAGCAGCAAAGAGGCAGCCATTAAAGCTGCTGAAGTTGGGACAGCTCCGAAACGGAAGAGAATAGAAAGAGAGAGTGTGCCGGTTTGGTGAGAACTTTTTTTTATTCTAAGATCTGAAAGGACACCCTAAGGAAAAGAAAGAATCTGTAAAAGTTTTGACAGAAGTAATTAAGTGGCAATTTTAAACAGGAATGTCAAAGTAACGTGTTTTTTTTCTCATTGCTGGATTTTCTATACACGATCCTGTATTTTGAAACTGGACTGGTTTTTACGTTTACATCTATTTTTTTTTCTCCTTTTTGGATTTTGTAATATTTTAGGCTAGAGGTTCCCTTTAGTTATTTCTTTTTTTAAAAAAATATCTTTTCCTTTTTTTATTAATTCTTATTATATCTTGCTTGGAAAAGGAGGGGGAAAGTGAGAGCAAAGAAACTTTGTAACACTGCCAACTAGAGGCTTGAAAATATTCTATTTCCCTGTGACCAGACAAAGCTGAGAAAGAAAGAACTGAGACTCTTTTTCAAGGACATTGCTATTTGATAAGATAGAGAGAAGAGCATGGGAGAGTATTATTGCAGGTGCTCTTCTGGGTTTCTATCAACAGCTGGAGTCTGGTGTTGAAACCTAGAGGGGAAAAGGTGATAAGTTTTTGGAGAAGAGAGCTATAACAAGAGCCTTGGATAATTAAACAAAGTGCAGTGTGCCCTTTTTACTTTTTCTAAGTTGTGCTATCCCTCCTCACCAGTTTTACTGTATTTCCTTTTATCTTTTTTTCTTGTAATAACTATATGGGTTTTGGTCTTTGCTGGAGCTTGTCTTTGTTTTTCTTTTTTTCTTTGGAAGTGCAATCTCTACGTTTGCTTTTTATTTTAAAGGGAAAGCCTTAAAAGCCTTTTTTTTCCCCCTTTCCTGGTATTTTTGTTTTTTCATCTACCTTTCTGGTTTATTCTCATGCACTCTTTTCTATTTGAGACCTTTCAATTGGATTAAGGTGTTGAAGAACCTGAAGAATTTTTCCTTTTCCTTTTTTTTTTCTTTTTTCTTCTTAAGCCTTTTTCTTCATCTAACTATTGATTGGATTAAGGTATACAAGAACCTGAAGAAATTTTGTCCTCCCCTTTTTTTTCTTTTTTTAAATCATTATTATTGGGCTTCTTTTTTCTACTATTTTTTATTTGAACTATAATTGGTTACTTCACAATTGGATTAAGGTTTAGAAGAACCTGGAGATTTTGAATTGCTTAAAATGAGTAGGAAATTTACAGCTCCTGGTTCTTCAACTTCTACTTCTTCCTCTCCACCATCCGGCTGATAACGTTCAATACAGACAATGTTAAAGCAAGAAAAAGAACAAGAAATAGTGACTCTGCAGATGATTATGCAAGGAATTCAAAATATTCAAGCAAGATCAGAGAATATTGAAATAGAGAACATTGAACAAAGAACAGAGAACATTGAACAAAGAACAGAGAACATTGAACAAAGAACAGGGAAAACCGATGAAAAAGTGGAGAACATCCAACAAATGATGTTGAAGTATGATGAGAGATTCCAAAAAATTGAAGAAGAAGATAAACAAAGAGACAAGAAGATTGGAGATATTGATAACAGATTAATGGTGGTTGAACAAGATAAAAGTGGTATGTTGAGATGGGAGATGGATAGATCAGAATTCTCCTATGAGCTGTTCAGAGCATCCAGTAGTGCTTCAGTCTCTGCATCCATAGGCTGAGCTTTAATTGAGGAATGCAGAAGCAGTGGGCCTCTGCAGCGGTGTACTCATCCCCAACTGGCTACGATAGGAAATATTTCAACCTGGACCCCGATTTTTCTAAATTACTCAGTACCCCCGAGGTAGACGAACCTATAGTGGGTTTAGCGTCCTCCTCTATTCCCAGTGACGTGCTGGAGGTTTTAAAGCCGGAGGAAAAACGGGCCGAGCTAGCCCTGCGCAGAGCGCATCAATCTGACACATGGGCTATCAGATCAGCTACGGCCGCCTCCTTCTTCACGTGGTCATCTCTTAGATGGCTTCGCCTTTTGAAGCAACACGTCCCTACTTCCAACATTAGGGCGCACCAAGACATCGCCAAACTCACTGCTGCTGCTGAATTCTCTGCTGATGCCACATACCACACAGTCAAGTTTTCAGCGAGGGCCATCACATCTCATGTCACAGCGCATCGCTTGCTATGGCTAAGGCACTGGCAAGCAGACTTTAAACATAAATCCAAGATGGCTTCCTCCCCCATAGTGGGAGACAAACTGTTTGGCCCTTCCCTAGATCCATTGCTAATTGAAACCCGCAGCAAGAAGAAATTTCTTCCCTCCCTTGCTCGAAGATCAGATCCCAGAAATCCCCAGTCCTTTCAGAGGGGATCCTTTCGACCTTTTTATCAGGGACCCTTCTCTCCCAGATACCAGAGACCCCCATCATTCAGATCAGGACAACAACATGATAGGTCCGACTCAGTGGACAGGAGTAGAAGGGGCGGTCAACACAAAAGGGCTTTTCGGGGAGCAGGAAACAGGCCCTTCCGACGACCAAGATAACTCAAGGGACCCATTTCCCATTGGCGGACGCCTTAAATTATTCGCGGACCAATGGGACTCCTCTACCTCTGATTCTTGGGTCAGAGACACGGTTAGATTTGGCCTTGCTCTGGAGTTTCAATCCACTCCCCCAGATTTCTTCATGTCATGCCCTCCTTCCAGAGATCCGATTAAGCGTAATCTCATGGATTCCGCTATCCAACAACTTCTAGACATAAGAGCCATCCAACCAGTAGCTATCAAGCAACGAGGGCAAGGTTTTTATTCACATCTTTTCATTGTACCAAAACATTCGGGGTGGGGTGGGGTGGAGAGCGATCTTAGATTTGAAACGTCTCAACCGTTTCCTGGTATATCGCAAATTTAAAATGCATACCCTCCAATCAATATTACTGGGCACCAGACAGGGGGGCGTGCTCACGTCCATAGACTTGACAGAGGTGTACCTGCATATCGCTATTCAGCCTTCCCATTATAAGTTTCTGAGATTCTGCTACAATAATCACCATTTTGAATATGTGGCCCTTCCATTTGGATTAGCCTCTGCCCCCAGGACCTTCACCAAGGTCCTCGCAGCACTAGCTGCCCATCTCAGGAACATCCCCGTTCGCCTCCAGTGTTATCTGGACGACATCTTGATTTTATTTCCTTCCGCCCATCAAGCAGTTATAGACACTCAGACCACATTAAAATCCCTACAAGAGCATGGATTCTTAATAAATTGGAAGAAGAGTCAATTAACACCATCGACTTGAATAATTCATTTAGGGGCCATTATAGATACAGTGGAAGGCAAGGTTTATCTGTCACCAGATAGACTAAATAGCATTCAAAAATCAGTTAAGGAGATCAGGTTGCTTAAGAGGGTGTCCTTATTGGATCTATCAAAATTGTTGGGCAAAATGATATCATGTATTTCTATTATCCCTTGGGTCCGCCTTCACACTAGATCCCTCCAGTGGTTCCTGCTACCGTACCAGAGATCCGGCCGAAGCAACTCCAAACACAAAGTCAGGGTACCACCCAAGGTCCTCATGTCTCTCCTCTGGTGGTCCAAACTGGTCATCAACAGAGGCTGTCTCTTCAAGGAACAACAAAGGCTCACCATGCCAGCCTGTTTGGGTGCCAGCCTGTTTGGGTGGGGAGCTCACATCCAGTCGCTCACAACCCAAGGCAGATGGTCCACAATAGAACAGTCATGCAGCATAAACTGGCTGGAACTTTGCGCAGTACACCTGGCCCTTCGCAACTTCTTCTCCCAGGTACGCGGTCAGCACATACTGATTCTGACAGACAATATGACAGCCAAAGCTCACATAAACAAACAGGGGGGCACACAATCGAAACAGCTAATGAGGGAAGTGGAGCGCCTGTGTCGCTGGGCGGAGAACAACCTACTTTCCATCAAAGCAGAACACATTTCGGGCCTGTCAAATACACAGGCAGACTGGCTAAGCAGGGCCACCATAGATCAGTCAGAGTGGCGCCTCCATCCATCCCTGTTTCAAGAAGCAGCACGGACATTTGGTCAACCGGTGGTGGACCTATTTGCTTCCCCTCTCAACACTCAGCTCCCGAGATTCTTTTCCAGGTACCCATCCCAAGGGGCGGAGAATTACAACTCGCTCCGCTGCCGATGGCCCCCGGGCTCCTGTATGCATTCCCTCCACTGGCACTGGTTTCCAGGGTCATAAGCTTGATGTAAGGCACGCACTGCGAATTTATATCAAGCGTACAGAGACCTTCAGGAAATCGGAGGCCTTATTTGTGTCCTTTCAGCCCAATACCCAGGGTCACATCTACGATAGGCCGTTGGATACGGGCTGCAATAGCTAAATCATATCAGTCTCAATCTCTGCAGGTGCCTAGGGGCATAACAGCTCATTCAACTAGGAGCGCAGCAACTTCTGCAGCTTGGGCCACACAGGCACCAATAACTGAAATCTGCCAGGCTGCGACTTGGGCTTCCCCATCGCCCTTCATTAGACATTATAAAATTGATGCGTTTGCCTCTGCGGAGGCCTCCTTCGGCAGAAGAGTTCTGCAACGGGTCCACAGGGACCAGGAGGAGATTCCAGACCAGATGGAGTCTCTCCCGTAGGACAGGCCAAGCTTTGGTATGTCCCACTACTGGATGCTCTGAACAGCTCATAGGAGAAGGGGCGTTGGTACTTACCTGATATGCCTGTTCTCTTTGAGCTGTGAAGAGCATCCAGCCCCACCCTTTTCCGTCTGGTGGGGTCCTGTTTTGGCCAATGAATTTTTTAGGTCATGAGGATGAGAGCACTTATTTCTCTCGTCTTCGCAAAAACTGGGGAACGCATGGAGGAGTCACGTGGAGGAGGAGGAGCTTTCCTCAATTAAAGCTCAGCCTATGGATGCAGAGACTGAAGCACCTCCCACTACTGGATGCTCTTCACAGCTCAAAGAGAACGGGCGTATCAGGTAAGTACCAATGCCCCTTCTATCTTAGATTCCAAAACGTAGAGGAAGAAAAAGGACAAAACTTAGCTGAGAGAATGATAGAAATACTGGCTGAAGCTTTGGAAATAACTCAAGAGAAGATGATGGATGGAATAGATGAGGTTTATCGAGTTTTCACAAGATATGTGATGAGAAATAGCTTACCAAGAGAAGTTCACATTAGATTTACAAAGAAAGCCATTAAAACGCAAATATTGCAAGTGGCAAAAGAGAAAACTTTGAAATATAAAGATAAAGAGATTGTGGTCTTGAAACAAATACCCAGAAGAGTGAGAGAGATGAGAAGAGAAGAGAATACCGATTCCTGACTAAAATGCTACTGAAAAAAGAGGGGAATTATAGATGACTGATTCCAGAAGGTTTAATGTTCACTTGGCAAGAACAGAGACATAGAATTGACTCAATTGAGAAAGCAGAATTATTTTATACAGAATTTTTTGGAGGGAAAGAGGAAGAGACAGAAAAAGAGATCTCACTAATTGAATTCCAAGAGGACTGCCAAATGGGGACTGAAAAAGACGAAGGTGCAGTAGGTGGAAAGGAGGAAGCCAAAGAACAATGTGAACTAAGATCTACAAGAGCTGCTAAACCT
The DNA here is from genome assembly GCF_049901735.1 of Notechis scutatus. Taxonomy (NCBI): domain Eukaryota; kingdom Metazoa; phylum Chordata; class Lepidosauria; order Squamata; family Elapidae; genus Notechis; species Notechis scutatus. The sequence continues at coordinate 247,802,342 of NC_142009.1, read as the reverse complement.
AACTATAAAATATAACCATGGAAGAGAAAAAATTGATTACAATTAATATAAATGGATTTAATTCAGCTGTTAAAAGAAGGAAAACCTTTCACAAATTAGAGAAATTAAAATTTGATATAATTTAAAATGGGAAGGCCGAATGGCGATATGTAAGTATGCCTCCATCAGGTCTATGGACATGAGCACGTCCCCTTGCCTGATGCCCAGCAGTATGGATTGTAGGGTATGCATTTTGAATTTGCAATATATCAGGTAACAGTTGAGTCGTTTTAAATCTAAGATCGCTCTCCACCCCCCTGAATGTTTTGGTACAACAACAAAAAATGAGAGTAAAAAACCCCGCCCTCGCTGTTCGGTCGGAACAGGTTGGATGGCTCTTATGTTAAAGAGATGCTGGATAGCAGAATCCATTAGATTACGCTTAGTCGGGTCTCTGGAAGAGGGACATGACATAAAGAAATCTGGGGGAGTGGATTGAAACTCAAGAGCAAGACCGAATCTAATGGTGTCCTTGACCCAAGAGTCAGAGGTAGAGGAGTCCCATTGGCTCGCGAAAAATTTAAGACGTCCGCCAATGGGAAGAGTGTCCCTTGACCTATTTTGGTCGTCGGAAGGGTCTGCTTCCTGCTCCCCGAAAGGGCCTTTTGTATTGACTGCCCCTTCTACTCCTGTCTCCCGAATCGGCTCTATCCTGGGGTTGTCCTGACCTGAAGGATGGGGGCCTCTGATACCTGGGGGAGAATGGAGCCTGATAGAAGGGCCGAAAGGAACCTCTCCGAAAGGACTGGTAAGGTCTGAATTCTGATCTTCATGCAAGGGAGGGGAGAAATTTTTTCTTACTGCAGGACTCCATCAGTAAGGGGTTCAGGGAAGGGCCAAACAATTTATTTCCCACAATGGGAGAGGAAGCCAGTTTGGCTTTATTCTTAATAAAGACACTGCTTGCCAGTGTCTCAGCCAGAGTAGACGGCGGGCTGTGACGTGTGATGCGATAGCTCTCGCAGAGAATTTAACTGCGTGATATGTGGCATCAGCAGAGAACTCGGCTGCAGCAGTGAGCTTGGCAATGTCCTGGTGTGCCCTGATGTTGGATGTAGGGACGTGTTGCTTGAGCTGACAGAGCCATCGAATGGATGACCTTGTGAAAAAGGATGCGGCCGTAGCCGATCTGATGGCCCATGCATCCAATTGATGTGCCCTGCGCATGGCTAGCTCGGCCCGCTTTTCCTCTGGCTTTACGGCCTCTAGCGCATCACTCGGAGTCGAGGAGGATGCTAGGCCCACTATGGGCTCGTCTACCTCAGGGGTACTCAGTAATTTTGAAAATTCTGGATCCAAATTAAAAAATTTCTTATCGTGACCAGACGGGGCTAGGGGCATCACTGCAGAAGCCAGCTTTTTCTGCACCAGATCAGAAAAAATAGGTGGGGCTGGGATAACCTCAGCCTCCACAATGGGCTGTTTAAAGATTAAGTCCTCTGGACCCTCCGTTAAGGGAGCGGGGGTGTCGGATGGTGACTGCTTACTTAGGCCTGAAATGTTCTTGGCCTTGAATAACAAGGATTTGAATAGGTGTGGCTTGAATAATCCCACGAAGGCAGGCTGATCAGGGATAAGCCCCTCGTCCTCGGACATTTTCCTTCTAAAGGATCCGCCTCCGATAGGGGTTCACTGTACTGCATAGACCCCAATTCGAACTCGTCTGGTTCCATGATCTGGTCCAATTCCCCCCCCCTCCTCCTCCTCCTCCCGCTCTTGAAGGGGGGTCTCCCCCTGCAAGTATACCTGGATTTGATGTTGGTCCAACCTGGGCAAGGATCTTAATGAGTGAGATTCCTGGTCAGAAACCACCGGATAATGACTAGGCCTGGTTGCTTGCTGGAGTCCGGCTGCGATCCCTTGGCGAATAGCCAGCTCCATCCAGGCTCTTACTCTTTCTGGAACCTCCTCAATGAGAGAATCCTCTTGACGGAGGCCAACTGCTGTTGGGGTGAAGGTGGCTTCTGGAGCCCTTCTAGCCAGTGTTCCAAGAACCTGAGCCTGTTGTCCTTGTGAGGGCAAGCTGCGTCTGGATGAGAGGGAAAGATCTAGAGGAGGGGGGGTGAGCAGAGGTAGAGGGACTGGAGGATGGTACAGCCTGAGGCACCGTGAGGGTTTCTTTGGTGCGCTTATCAATTTCCTTCTCCAGGGCCTTGTGGCGCCTTAAGGCATCCCTCTGGGAAGCTTTGGAGGTCTCTTTAGCCTGCTTGCGCAAATGATGAGTCTTGGCTTATGCCTTCAAAGAAGGGCGTTTAGAGGTGGTACCATCTGCCATATTAATAATTTATCTAATGTAGTAATAGGACAAAGAATCAAGGTGAGGCAGTTGGCACGCCCAGGGTCCGATCTGAGGCAAGAACGGTTGCCCTGATAAGGTATTTCACCTCCCCCCCTTTTTTGATATAAATTTATAGGTATATATATGTATACATATATTTGCAAAATGAGTTGTACCTCAGTGATAATATTTTAGTGAATTAAAATATTATATTGTCAAGAAAGGTGGTATTAATATTATGCTTGTGATTAATAATATGGTATTGCTGGTACAGTAATTGTATTATTGTTCCGAAGGACAGAGGGATCTGTCTGCTTTCAAATTCAATGAGAGACTAAACAAACCAATCAGCCAAATTTCGATATGCCTAAGGCCCAGTTAGAAAGGAAAATTTGGGCCTACAGCAGCCTACCTGCACAGGCAGACACAAGGCCTGGGTGCTTGCTGCTGTGCCGCTGAGGATTGGGCTGTGAGGGTTAGCCAACAAATCTCAATAAGGAGGAAGTAACCTCGAGTGCAATCCAGCCAGCAAAGGAGGTTAAATGGCTTCGTGAATCCAGGGGGTAACCTGCTGCTTCAAGTTCGAATTCCACTCACAGCGCAGAATTTAAGACAAAATGGCGCGCAGCCACGAGGTGGCACCCAAAATGGCGTCCACCAGCAGTGGGTGAGGTCGCGCCTCTCAGCGGCGGTTTTGCACCAAGCAAAGTCGAAGCTCTGGAAACGGAGTCGGCTAAAGGAGGAGAGAGATAAGCTCTTCTCCTTCGAAAAAAACAGTGTTCGAAGGGTGGGGGGAAATCAGCGATACGACTCAGAAGTTGAATAACGAAAGCCGCTAACGCAATGGAGCGAAAAAACAGCAAACAATAAGGCAGAGGAAAGAGTCAATTCGGCTATGGGAGGTAGTGCGAAGCGGCTACTGAGCCTCCCGTCGCCTCCCTCGAGGGCGCAACAGCACTTCCTCTTTAATCACAGACTCGCAACTGTCTTATGCGCAGAGGCTAGAGAGAGAGAAAATTTCCAAACCTGATGATAAACTCAATACAAAGCAATCCTGATTCGGCCAAGGAGTTAAGAAAAGCACTGCCTGTCTCGCACGAGGCTGAGCAAAAACTGGGGAATGCTGTGCAGGAGTCACATGGAGGAGGAGGAGCGTTCCTCAATTCAAGCTCAGCCTATGAATGCAGAGACTGAAGCACCTCCCACTACTGGATGCTCTGAGCAGCTCATAGGAGAATTCCTAGTTGCAACCATATAAGTGATCCTGCAGATGGAAATCCAAGCTAAGGAGGTGGGGTGCCTCATGGGGGAAAGAGAGGCCCTGGAAGGCCCCTCGCATGCCATTTAAAAATTGGGGGTGCGGACAAGTCTTTCCTCTCTCAAACTGAATATCCTGCTTAGATTTTGGTAGGGAAGATTTTCAGCTCTCTGGAGGAGATAAATGAAGTCAAAAGGAAAACTGGCAGGAGGTAAGAAATGATGACAGATATGCTTAACAACTGGAACTGGAGAATTGCAGTTCATAACTGCATCACTAAACAATGGTCCAAATTATTGTCATTAACCAAAGACTACCTGCACCATGATCCCACTTCTCCAGGCTAAACTTATTTAATGCCTCCAATCCCAAAGATGCTTTTTCCAAAAGGCAACTGGACTTTCTTGGGTGTTTTTTTTTCTTTGAAAACATTTTGCTTCTCATCCAAGAAGCTCCTTGGATGAGAAGTGAAACATTTTCAAAGGAAAAATCAAGAAAGTCCAGTTGCCTTTTGGAAAAAGTATCTTTGGGACAACCATGACCCAGATGATTGAGAATTTCCATGGTCATTTAGTGCCTCCAACCATTCTGCATTCATATTTCTTCTAAGTTTCTTATCATCCCTACTCTGGGTGCACTCCAGTTTCTTAATGTCAAGATTCCTCTGAATATTGATACTGTTGTTTATTATTGGTTCATTTTTATATTGTGGCCAACTGTGATAATTGTGTTTCACAATTTCTCATCAAAGTTATTTATAAATAAATTAAACAGCACAGAATCCAGAATGAAGTTCTATGCACTGTCATTCAAATATTTATAGGAATATCCTCATCTCTGCCAGGACCAACTAAAGTGTTCTAGATTTCTTCGCTCTCCAAAATAAACACACATTAACAGGCAAAGGGAGGGGGAAAATCTTACCCAATCCTTCACAATTTGCTACAGACTGCAACTCACTTAAATACTGTTTCAATTAAAATATTTTCTGGGAAGATTTTTTTAAATAGTTTATCTGCAACAGTAAAATTACATTTCTGAAAATACTGTCATCTCTCTTCCATAAATAAACATAACATGTTGTCCAAAAGTATCTTGTTTATTACTATTATTCTATCTGACATCTGGAATAAATAAAATATATTATTAAGGTTATATTTAAATTAAAAAATAAAAGAACTGTAAGACTCTGTTATAAAATTGTAAATTCTCAAATTCTCCAAGTACTGTACAGCTTGAATTTTAAAGAAATTTTCCTAGAAGATTTTGACTGCCCTAAAAAAAAAAAATCAAAATTCACTACAACCTGGATACAGATTTCAGACATCATAAAATGACGTATCAGATAGTAAGAATGCCTTTTAGAAATCATACTAGCTCTAGATTAAAAGGACAGTCACCATTACACAGCAGCCATCTGCAGCTGGCTTCCATATCTTTTTTTTTATTTATTTCAATGAGTTTTTCTTTTATTGTTTATTTTCAACAACTGCTTCCTGTCCAAATGCTAGTAAAAATGGTAGCACAGGGGGGAAATGTTTCGTATGCTTGTGCTCAGAAAACTAAGGAAATAATTCTGCATGTATCACTAATCCATCAAAAGAATTATTGTACAAAAGAAATATTTTTAAAAGTCAACAGCCAAGCACCAAACATTGTTTTAATCATACATGCACACTTTTGTACATACTTATCTCTGGGCTTCTTTGGGAAATGGAAAATAATGTTCCCTAATTATCAGAAATCCCCAGTACAAAATACTCAAAACGAGAGGTGGTGGGGGGGGGAGAGAGAGAGAGAGAGAGAGAAATGTATCCAAGGAAGCCAGAGGAGGTGGGAAATCTCTACTGCTTGATAATAAATTGGGGAGAGGAGGGGAAGGGAGAAAAACCAATCGAGCCGGGGAAGAGCAGTCTAGAAAGTTTCTGCCAACAGCAGCTGAGATGCTTCATCACCAGCCTATTTTCCAGACATTATGTTTCATATGGCTTCAAGAGTCACATGACAGCTGCAAACTAATGCCTTGAGGGCTGTTTCTGCCTCTCTGTGACACTGGCAGGCTGTGAGAGACTCCAATCCCACAGAAAAGAATGTTCCCCCTTTTTTTTCCATTACATCATGCAAACCGGTCCTGGGGGAGAAGGGAGCGATTCACAGCTGGTGGCAGCTGCAGTACCATCTGCTTTAGTTTGCTTGGCAGATTCCTACTCAACCTCTTCTGGGGAAGCACGCCTCTATCTCAACACAAAACACCCCATTGTGCAAAAAAAAAAAAAAAAAAGATATTTGCAGATCGTGGAAGAGTGAGCTTTTTGCTAAATGGTCAGAAACAGAGGCATCAGGTGAGGATTTGGGATCACAGGGAAAAGGAGCCTACCACACAAAAGACAAAATTGCTAAACACGCCATGCTTACGGAGAGAAACAAGGCCGGTGCTCTAACCTGCCATCTGCTTGCCAGGATGCCAGGATGAAAAAACTACAGTCAGCAATAACTTTGAAAAGAGGGGGGAGAGAAAGGGAGGAGAAAAACAGCTTAAGCCTTCAAAGATAGAGATTAGCTGGGGCAACTTGGAAAAACTGAAACTAACAACTTAGCCCTAGATGGGAAAAACTTCAAATATATTTATGAATACTGTTAGCACATCTGATAATTTATGGGAGCCCCAGCTGGAAGGGAAGATTTTTGAAGTCACTCACTGTGATAGTCGGACAAATTCACCATAAACTAATAGCAGAAAAGGGGTTTTATCTACCTCCTTTGTTCTTTGTGATATGTATTGCCAACAACTAAGATTTGCATTTTAGTTGTGAAAAGTGCTTTCCATATATAGTAAGTATAAATATTGCTTGCTTGCTTTCCCTATTCATGTTACGCTCTTGGAATTTGTTAAAAACTTTTGTGGAAGGCTTCAGAACTATTGCAAACTTTCTATTTATCACTACAAAAAACAATAGGTTTGTTTTTACACCTAACTACAGAGGAATAAGAAGTAGGGGAAACTGAACAATGCAACAAGCAAGAATGATCAACAGTACGCAGTCCTTATTGCCATAATTTATTTGTGGAATAAGCAACTTTCCTGCAGTAAAATGGCTGGGATTTTGCAGTAGATCCACCACAAATGAGTTGTTTCGGTTCTGATATAAACAACAGGCAAGACCTCTGATTTCAGGAACACTCCGATGAACTCCCAACACTTTTGAAGTCTCTCACATCTCCCAACAAAAAGCTTCAGGAAATGTTTACTGCGCTGTTTTCAAAATTGTCTGGATTTGCAATGACTTACCATACATTTTGCCTTCATCAGACAATATGATTTTCCTCCTCCCACAAGGGGGATATATAGCTAGGGCCTCCTGAAAGCTCTGCTCAATATCTGGGCTCCAGACCCCTTCTGCGTCATTGTCAATAGGTTTATCTGCAGAATCGCTCATTCTTTCAATGTCCTCGGCAGGGCTCTCGCTGCCGCTCCAGCTGCTGGGCTCAATGGTGGTGGCTGGTTGGTCCAAGCCTTAGCCTGGAAGCTTTAAGAGAATTAACCTAAAAACAATAAAGAACAGTTTCAGGTGAAATTTTCTTGGTTAGTTTTAATAATCGATAGAACAAAAGCAGAAGTTGTACTTAGAGATGTAGAGAACTAAAGAAAAGTAGTCAAGGTCTACTCTTCTTCAAGTGGGCTACTAACAGGAGCTACTATCCATTATTTCTGAAATTAATAAGAACTGTAATCCATACACATAATATTTAAAAATATATGATTACACTGAATAACTATAATGGGTTCAAGAAGTTCAGAAATAGTCCCGGTTAGAAAAAGGAAATATTTCTGTTTTAAAATGGGAAATTTCTTATTTTAATTCATCTCAAACAATGAAGAAATTTTGGAAAACCAGAATACCACATAACTGAAGAAACAAGAAAGTGACTAAGCCATTGAAAATAAATCATATAATACAGACAAGGAATGACTAGACCAGATTTTTTTTATCTGAATCAACTATGGAACAAGAAGAGATGGCTCTTTTTTCAGATGTGTGATCAATTTATTATGAAATAATCTAATAGGACAACTCCTGCTAGGTCTACTCGACTCACGGACATTTCATTGCTTCTCTTGTATTTGTGGAAAATGTACTGCTGATACAAAGGTGTGCTCTAGGCAAAAATCTGCTGTACCAGTAGGGCATCACAGTGGTAAGCCTGAAGAATACAGTGCAGAAGCACCAGGAATGGATTTATCTCAACCTGCTGATGCATTGCTGATTCTTATTAGGGACAAATCATACATTGACAAACTAAGACTACTATAAAAGATAACTTCCAGAAATGTTTGCTCAAACATTCGCATCCTTCTTTTTTAAAAATAAAATCCAGATGAAAGATCTAAGAAAAAGTAGTAAAGTTTTTTTTTCCTCCTCTCTTTTACACAATGCATAGGAAAATATGGGAAATAAACCAAATCATTTGTTTAACATTGCTGCATATTATGAATTAACCCTCTGCGAGTGATTTAGATTTGCCTCAATGAAGAGATGCGCCCTGGAGAAACATAATTCTCACTGAAACAGAGATAAATTGATTTGCTCCAATGAAGCCCTTTGTGTCCTCTTGGCATTTCAATTCCCCACCTGCCATTTGCCAATGTCAGAAGCAGCTTCCACGTGCCTGTCCCAAAACCTCTGTGGTAAGGGCAGACCAAAGAAGGTGGAGCGTTGTTTTAAGGAGGTAAGCTGTGAAGGGCTGCAGGACAAAGCAAAAGTTGCAAGCACAGCATGCCCTCTTCCTCCTGGGTGAGAACTCAGCAACCACTCCCCTACCTGGGTGAAAAGAGAGCTGCTGGCCACACCAAGTCTACTGGATACAAATTAAGTTCTCGTGAGCTGAACAGAAATTTAAACGAATTCCTCATTTTGGCAAATGCTGATATTTTACAGACGCAAACATCCTCTTTTGCAACAAATAAATAGCTTCTGTTTATTTCCAGAGAACTTGATTAATCACTTCAAACTCAGCTTTATGTATGAAGAGCCTAGTTGCATTTTAATCTGGCGTGAATCACTAGTATTGTGCAAAGTAACCTTTGTATCATCCAATGTTTAAATGTCTATTACACTTTTGTGAGTGAACAGTCAATATTAAAACATTTCTATGTTAAATTTCAGAGTGTTTTTTTTAAAGTATAACTAAATAGCTTGTGTACACTGTAACTTAAACCACGTAACTTGGTTGAGTATTTTTAATACAAATTTACACAGACAAGATCATAATGTACCCAGATGAATTACATGCATATTAACTGAATTTGGTTTCCAAAACTGGAAAAATACTCTCTACAAACACTGATCTAAACAGCTCCAGCTAATTAATTTGCAGGAGAGTGCTTCTGATCCCATAGCAGAAACCTGACAATCTTTAAAACAAGTAACATAAAACAATTTTGTTTTGCATTTACTGCGCAATCCAAGTATTTTCAAAGCATCTAATTCCTTATTATCTTTTGCCTCTATAGTCTTTTATCTTTGCCTTGACTCTCCCCCCGCCTTCTAATATTGTGCGTGAAATATTTGGATTCCTAGATGTGCAGGCTACTTCTGGAACTGCAAAACATTCATTTCCTTTTTGCAAACAGATCCAGTCCATTCTCTATCATTTCTTTTGTACATGTTGCAAACTGGACTTTTCTGAGTATTTGGACTCTCACTTCTACATTCAGTTCAATCCCTGGATTGGATCACTAATAAACTATGCTTTAATTACATGCAAATGGTTGAGGCTTGGCTTGCTAATAATTAACTTATGATTTAGTCAATATGTAACCTACTTTTAGCCAGGCAGGTCAAACTAGCTGGTAAAAATAGCTCAGTTCCCATTGTTTGCAATCAGAAAGGACAGAAAAACATTTTGTCATCCAGATCACTTTTGGGGTTGTTTTCATTACAGTATATCTGGGGAGGTAACATATTTGAAAGGAAACTACAGCCACCTATCTCCACAACCCCCATCTCAAACACACCAACAACAGCCAAGCCTCCTACAACTGGCCCCAATCCATTGGGCTCACAACCTCTGGTGATCACAGAAAAAGAAGTGCAAGATCTATTTCACAGACAAAAGCCAGGAAAAGCACCAGGGCCAGACAAGATAACTCCTTCTTGCTTAAAAATCTGTGCTGACCAATTGGCTCCCATCTTCACCCGAATCTTGAATAGATCACTAGAGATGTGCTATGTTCCTTCCTGCTTCAAACGTTCTACCATCATCCCAGTGCCAAAGAAGCCCTCCATCAAGGAACTGAATGACTACAGACCAGTTGCTCTAACATCTGTAGTTATGAAAATCTTTGAAAGGCTTGTGCTGGCTGTCCCACCTGAAAACCATCACGGATCCGCTGTTAGATCCCATGCAGTTTGCATACCGAGCAAATAGATCAACAGATGATGCTGTTAATATGGCTCTGCATTACATCCTACAACACCTTGAATCTCCAAATACCTACGCAAGGGTCCTCTTTGTAGACTTCAAGTTCAGTATTCAATACCATCATTCCAGACACTCTTCTAAGTAAATTAAACCAACTAGCGGTACCTGAACACACTTGTAAGTGGATCATAAGCTTCCTAACAGACAGGAAGCAGCAGGTGAAGCTAGGCAGAATCACATCCGATACCTGTACAATCAGCATAGCCCCCCCCCCAAGGCTGTGTGCTTTCTCCTCTCCTCTTCTCCCTATATACCAATGACTGCTTCTCAAACAATCCATCTGTTAAAATACTGAAGTTTGCTGATGACACAACAGTGATTGGTCTCATTCAAGACAACGACGAATCCGCATACAGACAGGAGGTTATACAACTTGCTTTGTGGTGTAACTGGAACAATCTGGAACTGAACACACTCAAAACCGTCGAAATGGTGGTAGACTTTAGAAGAAACCCTCCCATACTACCAACTCTTACAATACTAGAAAACACCGTATCAACAATAGAGACCTACAAATTTCTAGGTTCTATCATATCACAAGACCTAAGATGGACACCTAACATCAAAAACATCATCAAAAAAGTACAACAAAGAATGTTCTTTCTGCGCCAACTCAGAAAGCTCAAACTGCCCAAGGAGCTGCTGATACAGTTCTACAGAGGAAGTATTGAGCCTGTCATTTGCATCTCTATAACTGTCTGGTTTGGTTCTGCAACTCAACAGGACAGACACAGACTTCAGAGGATAATTAGGACTGCAGAAAAAACAATTACTACCAACCTGCCTTCAATCAAGGACCTGTATACTGCACGAGTCAAAAAGAGGGCTGTGAAAATATTTGTAGACCCCTCACATCCCGGACATAAACTGTTTCAACTCCTTCCCTCAAAATAGAATTCTTTATTGGCCAAGTGTGATTGGACACACAAGGAATTTGTCTTGGTGCATATGCTCTCAGTATACCTAAAAGAAAAGATACATTTGTCAAAGAGTCGAGAATCATAAGGTACGACACTTAATGATAGTCATAGGGTACAATAAGCAATCAAATCATACTAGGAAACAGTCAATATAAATCATAAGGATACAAGCGACAAAGTTACAGTCATACAGTCACAAGTGGGAGGGGATGGGTGATAAGGAGTGATGAGAAGATTAATAGTGCAGACTTTGTAAATAGTTGAACAGTGTCGAGGAAATTATTAGTGATGGCTTTCAGGAAAAAACTGTTCTTGCGTCTAGTTGTTCTGGTGTGCAGTGCTCTATAGTTGTTCTATTCTATTCTACTCCTTTTTATCTGCAATAATTCCTTGAAAAACTGATTACGTGGGACACAGGAATTTCCAAGGGCCATCATATTGCTGAAAAATGTGTTCAAGTTCTCTATAACTGAAAACATTTTAAATCATTGCCAAAACTGAGGCATTCTCACAAAAGCAAAATTCTATTTTTAATGCTGAAAGATTTATGCAAGCTGTGTTGTCCTGACATTGCATTCCTGTTACATTTCCTTACATTTCAAGTACAGAGAGACAAGTCCAGTAAAGCATAACTAAAAGTTGTATTTTCTCTATGTTCTCACTGGAACAAATACTTTATTTAACTAATTATAGCTTCAACATATACAAATAAGTGCCTTTTATGACCAGATGCTACATTTATATCAAACACACAGGATTTGTCTGCAGAGTATTTACATATCATCCTGGCAAACACTTGGCAAAGATGTTCAGCAATATTTAACCTGATGGAGAAAATTATTTCCAATTAATAAAAGCTATTGTCAGCCTTCAAGATTTTCTTCCTTTGCTTTGCATCTTTCAGCTCTCATAAGTAACAGGGGGAGGAGGGGGGACATGGTTATGGGAAGCGAGCTGGAGGTATTCCAGAACAGAACTGTATAAGGTGGGGGGGAGGTTCTTGCTTAGGCTTCTATCCTACACTATGCGCAGCCGCAACTCTTTATCAAAATATGTCAAGGTCAACAGACAGAGGGCTCATCACCACCTGGAGATGCCCACATGATGCTATACACAACTTTTAATTGGATGAGCCAATTGAACTATTGGGGGTGGGAACGTTGCCATCACTTTGTATATGTGATTTACATGCTCATTTTCTCAGATTCAGAATTCTTTTGTTGCTATCACTTGACTTCCAGTAAAAGATATCTTTTCTCTAATTAATGGAGTCTAAGTATTTCTTTCTTGGATTTTGAATGGAGCACCATCTGACATTATTCTGAATCTCAGTTTCACAGCCCACCCGGAGAATTAATAAATTTTCTTCTGAGAGGGTCTGAACACAATGTCTAATCCAGCCAGCGACCAAGAAGACCTGGGAGTGACTGGAGGACCAGATTCCCTGCTGTTAGGGGAGACAGGGAAAGCCGACTTGTTAGCAGAATTAAGTCTTGGCAAAAAAACAGCTGTAAAACCCAAATGGTCCCTGGGAGTCGGCTGGAAGGATCCTGAGGAAATGCCTCCTCCAGGAATGACCACTACCCGAATATAGGTTATTATATGATTTATTAAGATTTTTAACAGAGCCCAAACCCTGATTTTTATTTATTAAAAATATTAATATTAGCCTTGGCAATGATTAATGATAAGCCATATTAATAAATTAGAACAATGTTTAATTTAAATGTAAAATTTTCTATTTTTATCATCAGGTCTCTTATTTATTTATTTAATTTTATTTATTTTGAGCACTTTGCACTGGGGATGGATAAAACCAAAAGTCAGAAATGCATTTTTGTTCCTTGATGTATTCTGTAAAAAAGCTTTTTAAAAGTGGATACCAATATATAAATTCAGAAGATTTTAAAGTCTGAAGTAAATTAAAAGCCGTAGGCTTTTCTTTGGGGATTAATCAATAACAAACTAAAATAAATTATGGAACTTTGTATTTATATATGACAACTGCAGTGAAATTATTATTAAAATCTATAAGGTGTTTCCAGAAAAAGGAAAAAAGCATGATTAGAAAAAGAATTAGATAATAAAAAAGATAGGCTTTCTTTTGTAATCATAGACCAAGATATAACTTTGTAATTATACTTATGTATAATTTCTGCAAAGGAAATCAGAAGCTTCTTTCCATTTCTTTTTCTTCTTTCTGCATTTTTGTCTTTCTTTTCCTTTTTCCTTTTCTCTCTTTTGTTTTTTTCTTTTTATTAGTTATTGTTAAGCTTTTATGTTCTTTGTAAAAAAAAAAATGTAATATAAAAAATGTTTTTTTCAGTCCTGTTCATTATCCTCAGAAATAATGTCAGATTTCAGGTAAATGGCTTCACAAGACACCTTTTATTTGAAATGTCCGTAGAAACAAATCAGAATAAATAGTTGCCTTTTCATTAAATGGCTTAAAGAATTATTTTACAAACCTTTTTGCATCATTAGACAGAGAAAAAGAAAACTATGCAATTAAAAATTGTGTTTTGCCTAAACATTGAAGCAGGGTCGTCTTAAGAGCTAGACTTTATATTTATAAAAAAGAAACAGTTACTTTTTCCTTTGTTCCAGCTACCTGGAAAACAGTTTACTCCCATAATTCACCTAAAACTATAACAGATATAGACATGGATTGAATAACTATCATATTTATTTCTCTTTCCTCTGTTTTTCTGTAATATGAGCTAATTCAGCTGAAACACATGGGGCTCTTGTTACAATTCTGAAAGAAGCAGACGAGTCCAGAACACACAAAAGCTTATATATGAAAATGGCAAACATCATTAACACTGATTGTAGTTCTGATACTCTCAAGGGGTATTTGTAAACATTGAAATCTTGTTCCCACAGTTCTTTCAATTGCTTCCAAGGATAATTTTAGCCAATGTGATTAAATCAATTTAAACAACAATGCTGCATTCCAGTTTATGGTTTCTTCTTCAACAGAATTAAAATGTGATAATAAAGAATCAAATAGTACATTTTACATAGTGTTTTCCTTATGCAGCATAGTCCTCATAGAATTCTTTCAATAGTTTTTGTATGTAATAGATTTCTGTTGTGTGGAATTTTTTAAAAAAGTACTACAACAAAGAACTGGAAAAGGCTCTTTTCAATTCCCCACCCCACTTCTTATTTGTTTAAATAATTTCCAACATGGCCAACTAGATAGAAATTGTAGGCCCAAAACATCTGGAAAGTGCCAATTTGGGGGAGGAATCATGTTGCAAAATTCCAGATTTGATTTGCATTTAGGAAATATTTTCCATTGACTCTAACATACTCCTGCACTTTGAAATTCATGATACGAACAAATGTAAAGCAGATCATTCATATGAGATAGTCTATGGTGAGATAGATTTGAAGGACTGTATTACAATTTCAAGAATAACTTTTAGGCTCTAAAGGGCTGTTAAAGAAAACCCTACACTCTTCTTCTTCTTCACTTCTTTTTACCATCTTTTTTCCCAAGGAGTTAAAAAAGAAAAAAAAATAGGGAAATTTCTTCCTATCATTCATTGGAAAGAAATGGGGCTGTACAAAGATTCCCTCTATTTCAATTGGTAACAGACATGGCAGAATGAAATGAAGTGATTTATCTCAGTACATATGATTAAGGGTCCTTGGTGTTCTCTGAGCTTGGTTGCTTTCTTGCAGACATTTCACTACCCAAACTAGGTAGCAATGATTACCTAGTTTAGTGAAACATCTGCAAGAAAACAACCAAGCTCAGAAAGCAACAAGGACCCCCTCTTTTCAACCCTGAACTTCAAATATTCTCCTTTGTTAGTATATATGGTTAAAGAAAACATACAGTTTGGAGATTTACTTTTTCCTCCAACACTTCATGGTGATCCTCTACTATGCTGTAAGAATAAAGTTTGCATTATTTCATGTTTAAATTTTATTTTGATTGAAAAATTAAAACACAAATTTCAAAAAACAGGAAAAAAAATTACAAAGATGAAACAAAATTAGACAAAGCATTAAGGAGAATCCCAAAGGGCCTCCTTTTCTCTGAGGCCAAAAGATAACACTTGCTCCTATAATTGTATAATGAATACCTTGTGATCAAAATGAACAAATGGATTTATTTTATTAAGAATGTACTTTTGCCTGTGGGTCTTAGATTCTAAAGGGAAGATGTATTGGGAACACAAAATATAGCCTTAGATAAGGCACCCCAAAATTACCAGTTTTGGCTCACACGTCAGGCCCTCTCATTTTATTGTGATGATGTTACTGCATAAGGAGGCTGAAAGGAAAATACTACTTTGGATAAATAAATATACAAAGGTATTCCTGAAATGTTTGACTTTCGTCATTTCTTTTTCTAAGCATGTAGAAGAAGGGGTGTCAAACTGGCAGCATCACATGACGTATCGGGACTTTTTCCCCCTTTGCTAAACCGGGCATGGGCATGGCCAGCACATGATGCATCCAGCCCACAGGCCGCAGGTTTGACAACCCTGATGTACAACATGGTTTTCTTAATTACTAGGCATTGTGCAAATGTAAGGGTTCAAGAGAAGAGCCATAAAGGTGATCACAACCACATAATATCCTTATCCCAGTTGATTTGGGAAGTCAGAGAAAAACTGTGTACAACAGCTACATGAAGCGTACATTGGAAAAGGCAACTTTTGGCACTTGACCAGGAAATGTTTTTGGAAAGCGTACTGCCAGTTGGACCTACCACTGTCCACTCTGAACAGGTGCAGCTATGCACAAATCTAGATGAGAAAAGGTAGGATTGGAAAAAGAAATTAAAAATATGTTCACCTGATTTTGCCATATAATCAGGGTTATTTTTACTGGTACTACAAAAAATGGCAGGAGAGAAGAGGATTGCCAAGCCAAGGGACATGAAGTTAAGAAACGCAAAGAATAATTCTAAGATTTCTAGGCCATGAAGGCCTTCATGGCACAGATAAAGACCTACCACTTTGCCAAGAGTTAGGAAACACAAAGTAATTTGACAAAAGAAGGTTCTAGTGACAAGTGATCCTGTTCATACCATGTACTTCCCTGTGCACGACCTACGGTTTTAGTGCTGAAATCTGATTGCTGCAAAAATGAATACCGTAGATAGGATCTTTGAACTCACCCACACACTGTGCCCTGGGCTATATCTCCCTAGCAAGACAAGAAAACTAGATTCTGCTGCAAGCAGCTGTCCTCAAATCCCAATCTACGCTTTGCACATGGGTGGGAAAAGCCTTCCAGCAGCAGGTGCAAAGAGGTGCAAAAGCTCAGTCTTACACTTGATAGCTATATAAGCCTTCTGGCAGCCTGCCAACCAAGTGGGTCAGCCATGCTTTGAACCTGCCAGCTGTATTCAATATTTCAAGAACAGGTTGCTACAGCAGCCCTTCGGCAAGTTATTTATTTCCACAACAATAGGATAACAAGTCAGACCTCTATATACCCTCTGCATACCCTCATTTAAAAAAAAAAACACAGTTAAAAGAAAACAGAATAGATTCAACCCGTTTCTTTTCATTCCTACTCTTCAAAACAGAGATTAGGGGTATACAAAGAAAACTAAATGTATCACTCTTCTGAAGCTAAGGACAACTATACAATCTGTGCATACGTTTAACAATTTGTGGCTCACTACTGGCATCGTAGAAATATGCATTAAAGCTATGCAATGTTTTGAAAATGATTTGGACATAGTATTTTGGAATGTACAAGTGTTTAAACAGAGATTTGTTTGCCTCAGTAAGGCAGCTGCTTCTTTTTTTCACAGTCATGCAGCTGTTGCAGGTAGAACTACAGATAGTCCTCGACTTATGACCACAATTGAGCCTAGAATTTTATGTTTTTGAGTTAGGCATTTGTTAAGTGGGTCTTGCCCCATTTTATGACCTTTCTTTCCACATTTGTTAAGCGAATCACTGCAGTTGTTAAATTAGTCACATGTGTCAATTTGGCAGCCCCAAGTCTGATTCAAGACAGACCCGGGGCTGACAACATGGTTGTTAAGTGAATCTGGCTTTCCCATTGACTTTGCTTGTTGGAAGGTCGCAAAAGGGGATTACATGACCCTGCAACCATCATAAATATGAGTCAGCTGTCAAGCTGCTGAATTTTGATCAGGTCACCATGAGGAGGCTGCAACGGTCATAAGTGTGAAAAATGATCATGTCACTTTTTTCAGTGCCATTGTAACTTTGAACGATCAATAATGAACAGATGTACATCGAGGACTACCTATATTGATATATGGCCATTGAATAAAATGAATATATTAGATCAGAAATGCTTTATCTGAGAATATTTAATGTCTCGCTTTCTGCACTAACTGAATCGCATTTAATGTGCATTTAATTCTAAGCCATGTATGAGCTCTTACATTTATATTAAAACTTTTAACATATTTTCTTTGGCCCACATTCCCTGTACCCTAGATTAGTGTTTCACAATCTTAGCAAATTTAAGGTTCTTCAACTTCTGGACGTCAACTCCTGGAATTCCACAACCAGCATCTTGAATTCCAGATATTTTAAAGTTGCTAAGGTTGAGAAATACTGCCCTAGACCATGTTCAAGACTCCATTTCATAATAGCTACCTTCGTGTGGGGTTGGGATTGCAACTCCAGGAATTTCCAGATTGGATAGGGAATTTGGGACTTCAAGTCCTGGACAATACCACTTGGGGAAGGCAGGTCTAGATACTGCAGACAAAAACAAAACAAGCTGCATCATCATGGAAGCTATTTCCTTTCTAGAAATCTGCAGGCAATTACTGATCTACAAGTTGAGGGCCTCCTGGTAATTCTTCAAAGAGCTGTAGGGCTCTTCCTGAGGATACTACCAAGTCAATAGCAGTAGAAAAAAGCCACAGGCATTTCACCATGAACCTAAAGCCTTTTTCAAGGATCCTGGAAATGTAAGGTCATACTGTTAATAGTTGGTGGTAGGCCAACAAATATTGGAAGCATGTTTTCACAAATATATTCAGTGATCTGAGAGAAAGGTACATGAGCAATTGGACCAATTTGATACACCTAAGTGTATAAAAAATAAATCCCTTAAAAATAATAATCAGAAACATCAAACACCTATGAGATATCAGAATATCCTTGTTATATTCATTTTGTTTTCTGGTACACAACAAAACAAATACAGAGAGAAAGAATGGCAAATGGCTTCAATACAGTAGTTTTCAATCCTGGCTCAGCAGCACTTGAATGCTTTTGTAATGTGGAATTCTGTCTTTTGTAAGGTCATCTTATATGCAAAGAGACTCTTAAAAAAGCATTTAGAGATCTAAGCCAATAAAAAGATTAGGCATTATTATAGTGTAATTACCTAGCAAATTTAATTAGATTTTACTTGCTTAGCTGTGTGTGTGAGAGAGAGAGAGAGAGAAAGAGAGAGAGAGAGAGAAAGAGAGATTTCCATTGATCAGGAAATAACATAATCTTCATTAGTTGCAAAGGTACAGTCCGCTAATGATGTGCTCCTAGGAGATGAGAGGGTGAATTCATGCTTTCAGCAGTAAAAAGATTGCCTCCCAAAATCCACTGCTATTAAATTCTATGCCTCTTGTTCTCTTTTACTTTACCCCACATTTTCTTCTGCGAGAACTCATCAAGAACAAAGTGACAAAGGCACAAATACATCGTGTGTAGTACTAGAAAAATCTCCCACAATCTTGTATCCTCAAGCAAGTAGATATTCAAACCATGGATAATCACAGAGAAAATTCTAGTATTACACCTCCATTAGGAACATTGATTTACTTGAGCAACAGCCTTACAGAGAAACCATCTCGTTGTGCTACGATTTGTAAGTGCTGTTTTTAAGAATCAAGCTTTCTACACACAACAGTGACATTCACCAAAACCAATATCATAGTTTATAGCCTACATTTCCCTTGCAGTTATCACTTGCCAATAAGCACCCTTTGTCACCAACTCAGATTTATGTAGGCAGTCTTGTTTCATCTCCTCATTGCTTATGCAGTTTAGCTCTGTTTTTAAGGTATCGGCTTACTATAAAAATAACTCTGTTGGCATTCGGTAGGATTGTGAAACCTTGGCGACTCAGAGAAAAGAGACAACACAAAGTGTTGTAATAAATAAGTCAAGCAGCAAAGGAAAGGACCAAGGGGTTGCAAAAATCAGCTGAAGACTAAGAACTAGAGGTTTCTTGATTAAATTTCTATCCATCTAATTCTATTTATCTCAGATGTTGCTTTTTCCAAATACTAGCCCACATGGCTGTGATACAAATGCAACTTCTGCAACCAACTGTGCAGGTCATTCTACAGCACTCAAGCACATAACAACCATGTTGGATAAGGCAAGTTATGTTTCTCTGAACATTATGAATGAGAGGGGAGAAGGTTTGAACATATTTACCATTATAACATCAGTAATCCAATAGTTTATGCAGCTCCTTCCAAACATTAAAAGTATCTCTTCCTTAAACAGTTTCTAAGCCAGTTGGAGTAATATGTGTAAATCTGTTTTGCTCCAAGACTTCATCCTCACCACCTCTAAATGTAGCATGGGGAATGCCAGTAATCTTTTTAACATTCCGTGTTTCTCATGACGTTGCCTTTGTCTCATCTCCAGAACACAGCTGAGACAACTAAAATGTTGTGTTTCAGTTTTCAAGTAGTTTTCTGCCTCTTCTCTCAATACAATTTTTGTCATGAAGACATATTTCAACAAGAATGTGGCTGGTGATATGGACAAGGGTTGGGATCTACCCAATCCCTAATGGCCACCTAATGCTGCTGCGGGCATGCCTCCTCCACTGCAATTGCTGGGCACTACCCTCAATGGCAATTTTGGTTTGGGTTGCAAAGCAGACTGGAAAGCTGGCTTCCTCAAAGTATCTCCATACTGTAATATCTGACCAGATATTTCTGCGCTGCTTGCCAGGTCTGATGCGGGTTTGCTGTATGCAAACATTTACACTTTTTCAAGAGAGATAAACTGTAAAAAAAAGTTTAATGCAATTGGTTTACCAGTTATTTTTTTCCATCTGAACATGACACGGGACGGGAAAGTAATTGTAGCTGGGAAATCCACTGATTATTTTCCTTAATGGTTTCGCATTAAATCATGATGGTCAGCATCACTTGTCAGCATGAGAAGCAATCCACCATATTTGGCATAAAACTTTTCTGCCAGCTCACAGATTGGAAGAAAATACGGCTCACTGGATATGCCCTTTGACAGGAGCCTACAGGCTTAGCTACCATTAGAAAAGGGAAGAAATTAAAATTAACAAGCAACTGATTGAACAATTTGTAAATGGTTCACAAGAAGACAGGAACAATTTAAAAGGGACCTGCAGCTTCTGAAGAATAAGAAAAAAAATAGACATTCTAAGAAAATGTGAATTTCCTTCAGATTAACCAAATAATTGGGAGTGGAAGAGGAATTCAATTTTTGCACAATCCAGAATACAGTGTTGCAATATACATATACTACTATATGTTAAGCCTGACATTATTATAGTTCAGAATACAGCTATCCCTTGAATTCCACACTTCTCCAAATAAAACCATCTGTCTCAACGCAAAAATTATACATTTTCTAGTACATTTTTTGAAGAAGAAAATTTCAAAATATTTGT
The DNA here is from genome assembly GCF_049901735.1 of Notechis scutatus. Lineage (NCBI taxonomy): Eukaryota > Metazoa > Chordata > Lepidosauria > Squamata > Elapidae > Notechis > Notechis scutatus. The sequence continues at coordinate 247,781,728 of NC_142009.1, read as the reverse complement.
TTTGAAAGAAAGTGTCCATCTAACTGCAATTTTTATTCATTTTTTTAAATACTTGCAGGTATCATTGAGATGAAACAGTAGAACACACCTATAAATGTATAGATGAGAAAGTGGAACTCTGCGCATGCAACTTGACCAGACAAAGGAGCTGCTGATCCAGTGACAGTGAAATTAATGCTAAATATAGCTCTATTAATATGGGCTTGAAGTAATACATTCTGAAAAGGATACATTCTATTTTCAGCAATTCTATAAATAGATAATGAAGTCTTTGGGAAGGGGACTTTTGTTTCAGTGAATTTCTGACCAAGAGCTATGATTGGTAATTATCTAATAGAAATTTTAAGCTTCCAAATCTGGGAAAACTAAACTTGAGAGAGAGTGACTGAAGTAGAGGAAGTGTTGCTGGAGAACTAGGAATGCATGTTTGATTTAGGAAAGGTTGTTGGTTATGAACTAGCATAGAAAAAGGGAGAAAAGTGGGCAAGAGGTAAAACCAAGTTGCAATAACAATGAGGAGAAAGGAGAAAAGGGTCTATTGTAGCCACTGGCAACCAGAGAGTGATGCCTGACAATGTTGGGATAGTCTGGGAATAGCTGGTGATGGCAGTCTAATGGCTGCTAGCGGCTGGTGCCGAACAGAGGACCAATCCCAAGTCAAATGTCCAGCAATGCCTAGCTCAACTCATGCAGCATGAACATTGGCCAACAGCAAGAGTTGGAGTTGCTGCAGAAGGAAAGCATATTCCCAAAGATGAGAGTAGAAAGAGTAGCTTAGAAAGAGTTCTACCATTATTAGGCAGCTCACAGACCCACAGCCATAGAACGGGAGGTGAAGATTGAGTAAGGGAAAGACATCTGAGTAAGACTCTGCTCAAGACCAATTGTTTGTTAAAAAGAGAATATGAAGTGTGTAAATTGGTCGGGCTAGTGATGGAATTGGACAGAATTGGTGAAGAAATGGGCTGGAGAAAATTGTGTTACAGGCCACCCTTTGGGTGAGTGGCAAAAAAAATGGCCAATATTTCTTCTTTTTCTTCTATTTTTTTAAATGTGTATTGATTTTCATCTTTTAATTGTAATTTTTAATAAAATTATTATAAAAACAGGATATAATCTATTAGAGGTAGGATACATTTAGGCTATTTTGAGGGGGGGATAGTAAAATCAGTTGGCAGTAAAAAAGTACTTATCTATTGATTTCAGAAAAAGAAGCAATTCTTGATCAAAAATAGGAACAAAAACTAGATTTGTGGTAGAAATATCAGTATTAGAACTACACATAACTACCCTTGTATGGATGTTTTTGTGAGACTTCCCACAAGTATCTTAGTATCAGGGATCTTTCACAATGCAGAGAAATATCTGTTTGTTCTCTTAAACTTATCTGTTTCCTTTTGTGCTTGTATTATTTTATCTAAGGTAGCATGTATTCTATGCAATAGATATAATAACAAACATCTTTTCTATATGACTGGATATGATATGGAAAGCTTGGTTTAAATAAAAGCCTAGTTTATTGAGTGTGTCTATTTTAAGATAAAGAATTGGGTCAATTAGTCACTAATTTCTTCCTTATTTACACTTCTTAGTCTCAAAACTGGACTACTGTTGCCTTCCACGTTTCATATATTTATAAAATATACCTGTCACAGATATAAAGATACTCTTCTATCCAATGTGTGGAAATAACATTCAAGTATATGTACATAAACACTGCACATGTGTATATTCATGTATATTTGTCTATAGCTGTGAAAGAACATCTTTGTACGAGATGAATATTATCTATGATAATTTAAAATGGAATCTCTATCACTGAAAAGCAGAATTCAAGTATGCTAAAGGACTTATATATGGACTTTAAAGCAGCTTATAATAACCCATTATTCTTACAGGATAAATATCTGGCTGGGAACTAAAATGCCATAGATAAGTTGTAATATACATATTTTATCATCTAATTTTATTTTTATTTTAGTACAAAAATGTATCAGTATATATTAAAATATATAGTATATATTAGTCTTTCAAGTTATTATTTGAATAATATATATCTAGTTTGAATGATTCAGGCATCTTAAAAATAGGCTTTAAAATTCTCCTTCTGTAAAGAAGAGTAACTTCTAGAAATATCAAATTAAACTGATAGCCATTATGAGTGACAGAGTTAATTTAAATATGTACATGAATATTTTGCATATTAAAAGCAACCTTGCTTAACATCCAATTTTACAAAATGATCATGCTCATGCTCTTTCAAAACGGAGATTGTTTTTTCATTAAAGTGCTTTGTATTATATGGGAACTCTTAATGGAAACGTGTACTGTATTTTACATAGATGAATTCTGCTGGTAATAAAAACATGATTTTACAATCTGAATTTGCTTTTCTTCTCTTGACAGTTTTGAAACCAACATGGCCCAGTAAATGTTTAATCTCTACATCATCTTCCAAGAAAGCTTATTTTATATTTTCATGGAATTTTGGCTTCTACAGTTGGCTCAGCATGGTTACAACTGACTGATCTGCATCAGGAAGTTTCCCAGGCATGATTTAACAGGTTTTTAAGGGCCTCTGAAATTTTATTGGGCTTCTCTATCCCATACAAGGATAGAGAAGTGTTTTTAAACTGCAAGCGTCAGCATAAATTATTTTTATAATTCAAGTGAAACATATCCTATGAAATTTGTATCTTTGAAACTAAGCCTCAATCTAAAAGAACCATGGAATCAATCTCTTTTTCAGTAGCCTCCCCTTCTTATGCATGCAAAGTTCATCTTAAACTCACAAGTTCTGCAAATAATTACAGTCAGTACTAACAAGGGGAAAGATTATGAAACCTTCATCTCTATTACCCTATTGGAATTTCCTCAAAGTTTCAATTGTTTTTCTACCTCATTTGTTCATTTCTCCCCTATTCAAATAGCTATTGGTTGTATAAAAATGAAACATTTCCAAAAATCCACTTTCCAATAAATGATTTAGGATTTAACTTTTCCCCCTCCGGCTCTAATTCAAAGCTTTTCCTCTTCTTAAAAAAACCCCCACATTTCCATTTGTTTTATTGCTACCTTAAAACTAGTTACCTGAAAAAGTAGTGTATATTTTCACCCAAACAATTATTATTTTTTTAATGCAGAAAGCAACTTAGATTTGCTGAGGAAAAGACAAATTTCTTCCATCTAGTACAGGGGTGTCAAACTTAACACCTGGGGGCTTATATCTGGCCCGCGGGCCCACCCTGGAAATAGCAAAGGACTGGCCCGCGGTGCCTCTGCCAGGTAAAACAGGCTCCTGAGCTCCATTTTTGGCAGTCCTCCCAAGCTCCATTTTCACTGGCAAAGGGTTGCAGGAGGCCGTGGCAGCTGAAAACGGAGCTCAGGAGCCCGTTTTTGCTGGAAGATTGTTTGGGACACCACAGATGCCCCCGATACAAGTGACATCGAGTTGGCCACGCTCACCCTGGCCACACCCAGAGGTCAAACACAACCTTGATGCGGCCCTCAATGAACTCAAGCTTGACACCCACGATCTAGTACCATTTCAGGTATGCAATCACCTGAAAAATCAAAATTGTTTTTGTGTTCAGAAAATACTTTTTTTGCTATGTAATTATGATTTCAGAATTTCTGTTATGCCCACCAGTAATTATAGCCACTGAAACTAGGAAGAAGAGGCAGGCTAGGTACAGCTTTTAAAACAAGTAAAAATTTAGGCTGACTATTAGTGTTTTATTACTGTAAAACTATGAGAACAGACTAACCCAGTATTAATAATTGGAATGAACTCTTACACACTAGCATGTTGTTCTGGTTTATTTTCTGGCACTGATCTGGATGAAGTTGGAAGTGTTGACTCTTATTTGCCATTTATCAATATTTCAGCTTCTGCATTTGAAGTTAAAACTTGGAAAATCTCAATTACAGTTTACAGTACAGATATGTGTGGCTATCCAGATGTTAGATAATTCTAACTCTATTTAGCACTGCCAATAGTAAGGTATAAAAGGAATTAATGGAATATAAATATAGATAAAAGATGCAAATAGAAGTGCCTTGGAGTTTCTGACACGAATGCGAGCAGATGGAATTAATGAATCCTGATTTAGAGTAATGTCCAAATTATAATCCATCTTCACATATGCAAGTTAGCTAAAAAGGAAATCTTCGTTTCGTGACTGTAAAGTTGGGGAGGAGGACAATGCAAGCTTTGTAATCAAAACTTTCAGAAAAACATTCACTAACATTAACACTTATTTATATTTATAGCACTAGACTGGTGTAATTGCATTTATTACAAAGTTCCTATCTTGCCCCAGGCAATATTTATCTTTTCAAAATACCTGGGATAAGGAGCTAAACACTACAAAGGCTTCCATACAAAGTTTCTTTATTGGATTATATCAGGCACCCTCAAGGTATAACTCACAGTTATGCTAAGATTCATCTAATGTGCAATCTTTGCATTGTTGTCTTCATAGTGTGAAAAGTGATATACCAAAGGAAGCCTCCAGCATGATGCTGGGGTCCAGGTAGGAATGCCCAAAAACTCCCTCAGCCCAACCAGAGGTCAATTTAATGACCAGATTACAGATGTGACCACGTGACATGCACTACATCTCCCAAGAGACATTAATTACATTTCCCATGAAACATTCCCTTAAGGCGATTAGCTCTCATTTCCAAACTAACTATATACTGTCTAACCAGCACAGTTCCCATTGAATCTCACCCTGAATTTACAATCAGACTTGATTCTAACGTAGTGACCTGTACCTGTAATTCAACCTGTTACAACATCCCTTTGCAAGTTTCTTACATGTATGTTATAGTGGAAGATAGATATTTTGCGGATCTTTGTAGGGATGGGACAGTCGAGGAGAATCATAACAAAGCATGTTTAAAAAATGTTCTGCAAAACACATTAGTGCAAACAAAGCCACACTCTTTGTATTATTAAAAATGCTGGGCTGAAATGGACTGCATCAGGAAATCCATCTCTGGCAGTTTCCATATTCCTATTGCTTTTCTGGCAGTCTCACAAGAAGGTTATCAGAAATACTCCTAGAAGCAGCTTCTACAGCAGCTATGACAGCCTTGCAAACTTGACTGCTTTCATGCTGTAAAGCAGAGCTGGCTGAGGAATTCTGGGAGTTGAAGTTCACAAGTCTTAAAGTTGTCAAGATTGGATATTCCTACTTTAAAGAAAAAAGGAGTTCTTTAGATTATGGTTTTACATGAAACAATCTTTCAAACACATCCTTCCCCCCCACGCCCCCCGAAATGTTAGCAAACATCTTTTTATCTTACATCATTGGGTCCATATATATTTCAACTCAATGAAATAAATAAATAAAATGGCATTATTCCACATAAATATGTCCAGAGATTAGTTTATATAGATACAGAAGCACCACCTCAGTTCCTAAACGTCCAGAGCGTTTTCACATCAAGTTTCCTTGACCATGAATGTTTGCATGATGACAGATTGAAGATGCACAAGAAAAAGCAGAGTCAGTTCAACTAAGTCAAGAATTCAACCTCAAAACAAGAACCAATCATCAAAGTCAGTGTCTGTCTGTCTGTCTCTCACACACACATACATATACACATCAATTCCCAGAAGTTCAAAAATGATTCAGTCTATGAGAAAAAATACACACATAAAAGAAAATTGAAACTGTAAAACAAATGCCCCATTTCCCCCCTTCTATACATCCAAAATACATGGCAATGTTGGAAAAACTGAGACATGATATCCAAAATAGTGGCTGATCCATATATGCAGCAAGTGTCATAATTGATGAGCCTTCATTAGGTCTATTTTATCTACTTAAAAGGCTTTATATATCTGAAACAGACAATTGTCCCTGAAAACTGACTATAGATTCCATTAAGTATTCATTACATTATACTTGTTTTAAACAAGGAGTCTCTCATAAAGCTTGTCAGATGGGTAACATTACCACTTTGTTGTCATTTTGTGTCATGTGAATCTTAATTAATCCTTCCAGCTATCCATCATGAAATTTTACTCACTTGAATCTGAGCCCGAAAGGAGACTAAATCAGTTATCAGTTAAAGACCTCTTTGGTTACTTAATGAATAATCTACACAGGGAACTAGACATGCTCTGTTGCACGGGGAGATTATGGAAATTACAGTTCAAGACATCTGGAGAACACCAGGTGGGAAGGCGGCCCTATGGACTCCTCCAGGCTATTTAACATCTACATAAAACATTTAAGGAAGGTTATACACACTTGCCTTTTTACATTATATAGAACATTCACTTGTCCTGTTAATAGAATAGGCATGTAGACTTGATCCAAACTGCATCAGCTAAACTTTTTTTTTTAATGGGGATTTTGGCTGAAGTAACTTTGGCACAGGATTTGAGAGTATTTTTGGAAGCTTTGAAAAACATTGCAAGCTTCTGGGTTTTATTATTTAACAGAAACCTTATTTCTACATATCAAAGCAAAACAAAATGGTATTCACTCACACTTTTACTGTACAAGGACAACAGCAACAAAACTAAGGTGGAACCACCCAAAATTGTTCTGACCTTGGTGCATAAGAACTGGAATTTTGTGGAATTGAAGCTCATCACAGTTCTTGGGAGAAGGTAACACAAATATAAACCTTGGGGTATTTCTAAAGGTTTTTGATATTTTAAGATGAGTTAATAAACTTCTCTGAAAGCTATTACAAGTCTTTGATCTTGCTGTTTAGTGTATAGTTTAAAAATTATAATACATTATGTGCTCTTTTTGTTTTAAGAACATAAAACATGTTGCCTAATCTGTTGTGGTAACATGTCTTATAGGCCTGTATGAAATAGTAGAACAGGAGTGGAGAACATATGGCTCTTCAAGTGTTACTGACTACAATGTCCATCTGCATCAATGTTGAGGGATCAGGAGATTATTATTATTAGTAGTAATAAAATGTATATACTACCTCAACAACTAGAGGACCATATGTGATTCACATGTTTTTGGGAATTCACCTTTCGTGAAGTTGCCTCTAACATGTGTAACTTTCAGCAAGTCCTTTCAATTATAATTAAAAATCATAATACTGATTGTGCTCAGTTTTAATTTGGATTTTATTAAACTACACACAACTGATGTTTGAAATACCACCTGGAGTCAGAAGACTTACAAGGGATATTGTAATAATTATCACAACACTACTACTGCTACTAATAAATGTAACAAAATATAACACCATCAGTCAGACAGCTTAATTTAGAATAGCTTAATCTTCAACATCTTTAACAGCATCAGACAATGTCTGCCTATCCAAGATCCTTGGAAGAACTCAATAGATGGATAAAAATGCAAAACTAGTCTAAACACCTGGCTGACTATAAGACCAACCATAAAGTAATATACAAATATAGAGATATTATTACATGATGTATCTTTTATTTTAGGAAACAGTTCTTTAGAAACCATATCCTAAATTTGTTAGACTGCGTAACACTTCGGTTTATCAAATTAAGAAGTTGTGTTTTTACTCATTTCATCACCAGAGAGGTTAAATGTGACAGAAAAGTTCTAGTCTGTTTCCAAACAAGACTCTTATGATGGAAGACTGAAGCAGGGAACTTTACATGCAGGTATTACATTCTAATTCAAAATAGCTATTCCTATTAAGTTAGAAAAAGAAAATTCATGCAATTTTATGTTACAATTCTGAACACATGGAGGAAAAAGCAAGCACACATTGCATGTTTATACAGGCACTAATTTGAGTGCATCATCACAGAAAACAAGGATATAAAAGTCATGTCCTTATAAAGTCAACTTCAGCTTGTCCAACAGAAATATAAAGAGCGCCTTTTAAAACTATCCTAGACACATTGCCAGGAAAATAACTAAGATGTTTTACTAGAGCAGAATATATTTAGAGGGAATAAAATAAAACATCTTTACAGAAATGGGTAGCATGGATACCACTGATTGAGGTACTATTTTCAAGTCATTTTTCAAACTGCAGTTAAAAACCAACCTAAACATTGTCAGGTGCTGCTTCAAGCAAGCATTTTACCAAATAACAACATGGGCACCTGTTTATATATCTTTGTTCTTGGCAGAGAAGCCACCATCAAGATAATGCGTGAAGTAAATTAGCATTAGTCCTGAACTTACACTGGTGACAGGAGACAATTCCCAACAGTTTAGCTCCAGTTGTACTATTGCCTCTTTTTTGTTGGTTGTCACTCTGAATATTATGTGAGAATCCCTTTTTAAGATGTCTGGCAATACAGCTGCAGTGGGGAAGAAAGGGAAGAAGATACTAAGCAAATATAATTGGCTTAAGGGAACATATCTGGGGTGGGGGGGGATGTAAGAGGCAGACCCATCATTCCTTCTTTGTTTAAAAAAAAAATTGTGCTTACTTTGCTGCCAAACTTGCAGGTGCTAAATAATCAGTGCTGGCTAATCACTTTATACATGATTTAGCCCAATGATTAGCTTTCTCATAAAATTAACTGGGCAGGATTTTCACTTCTAAGTGAAATTATTATTTAAGACAGCCAACGTTTGCCAATGGGAACTAAACTTGCTCTAAATGTGGAAATGTATATCTTCCTCAGATACAAACAAAGCCAGTGCTTCATGTTTTAGGTATTGTAAAAATAATTGACCTGGAACTTTAAAGAAAAGAAAAAAAAGGAAGGTTCTACATGATCAAGGATTTTCTTTCTAATTTGTGTGAATTTGAGCTTGGATCACACACACACATGTATACCCCAACGCCAAACCCTTCCTTATTTATTTAGAGTTCTGATTATGTCCTGCCTGAGCTGCAGCAGAAAAGATGAATATGCATTCCTTGAAGGACTTTACAAAATACTGTATATCAATTCTCAGCGGCTCTTTTATCAATAAAAAGGAAATATTGGGTAATGCAATTCTATGTTTTCAAGGTTCAATTTGTTGTTTAAAGATGGATTAGTTGTATTGTGCCTATGAATGTAACTACAATTCTTGTATTATAGAAAGTATGCATATATTATTTTATTTTCTTTGCTACTTTATTTTCATTCTTTTTTACAGCTATGTTAGTTAGCCTGTTCAAACTTAGTTTTTTATACTGTATCTAATCTTTGAATGGGTTAAATTGTATTCACAAGATTTTGGGGGGTGGGAAGTATTGCTACCTGTCACTTTTAAGAAAATCAATAACATTTATGCCAAAAATCCTTCCAAATCCCAGAATTTCCTAATTCCTGAGAAAAGGTAAGCAAGCAGACACAGCTGAAAGCAATGCATCTGCTATAATACAAGGAGATGTGAAAATACTTCTACTATTTTTGGTGACTTCTATTAATGATTCCAACTTGTATCCATGCTCATTGCAAACTACAGTATTTCTTTCTTTTATATATACTAGTCTAAGTCCATAATAAACCTGCTTTATTTTACTTGTGTGTTTCCTCCCTGGTTAACTAAAGGGAAATTTAATACAGGTAATCCTCCACTTACAATCATAAGTCCAAAATTTATTTTGCTGAGCAAGACAGTTAAGTGAGTTTTGTTCTATTTTATGACCTTTCTTGCCATAATTGTTAAGTGAATCACTGCTGTTGTTAAGTTAGAAACATGGTTGTTAACTGAATCTGGCTTCCCCATTGACTTTGCTTGTCAGAAGGTTGAAAAAGGTGATCACATGATCCCAGGGACACTTCAGATGTCATAAATATATGCCATTTGCCAAGAATTTGAATTTTGATCATGTGACCATGGGGATGCTGCTGATATATTAGTAGTTGCAATTTCCATTATTTCCAGACACAAGCATGCCATACTGGTTTTGAATTCTAGAAGCTGAGAATGCCAGAGGGAATGGATTTGAGAAAGATAAAAATGCATCTCAAACTATTAGAACCTACATGAATTTTACTCAGAATTCTGAAGCTTCCTGATTAGAACTTTCATCCTGTGCTTCAAATTGTTTTCCACAAATAGGATCAGAATAACTAAAGCTTCACCTAGAATGACTTGCACGTTTGCACGTTTATATGGAACATCTTAAAAAATAATGAAAAGAAATGAAGAAAATTTCAGTATAAATTGGATATTCTCCATTTAGCACTATCTTGAGATATTAGCCATGAGGAAATACTGCAAACATACTCCCATAACTTTATTTTCTTTTTGCATACACATGACAAGTAAAGGCCCAGTTAGCTTTTTAAAATTCCATTATATAATATTAATTAAAAGTGCTATACTTTCTACCTTTGTTGTTACACATACTGTATATAACATGATTTATATAGATATTATTCTGAAACCTTTTTGGTGGTGCTTGGAGGTGATCAGTGGGCATTCTCTGAAAGTTGGGGAAAACACCAGCAAAAGGGTGGGGATGATTTATATATGCTCATTTGAGAGTTTGTGGAAGACTTGAATTCCAGAAATTCTTTCTTGTCTCATGAAACACGGATGGAATGCTGCTTTTCAGAAAACTCCTCTCCACAAGATTGTCCTTCAAAAGGAAAATAAAATGCCTTATCTTTTAAGAGCCTAGTAAATATGTTATTATTTCCACTACTCATAAAAAATTAAACCATTATTTTTATTACCTTGGAAAACTTGAATTTCTTATATGTATGCAAATTTGCTTTAACATTTAGCAAACTTTGCTTTGCCAAATTTGCTTGCCTGAAACGAAATGTTGCATAAAGCCGTTAAACAAAATATTGTTCTAATGGAACATTTTCAGGTTTCTCTTCAGCACAGGGCTGTGTTTTTGCAAAAACGAAAGTTCCAACATTGCTATTCAGCTGCACAGGAGAAGATATTGTAATATTATTAGATTTTTTTAAGATACCTAATACACCTGCCTCCTATTTTCCCTACCAAACAACCCTGGGAAGTAGGCTGGGTGGGGCTGAGTAACTGATCTACAGTCACTCAGTTGGTTTTCATGCCTAAGAGGACCTAGAACTCACATGGTCTCCTGTTTTCTGGGCCAGCACCTTCATCATTGTACCAAACTGGCTCCCTAATCATCTGAAAAGGCTTGTGTCTTTTATTTTAGCAAATATTAATATGATAGAGCTTGCTATGCCAAATATTTAGTTGTATCCACTATTCAATATTGAGGAGGGGGAATCCTTGGTGGTCTCTGAGGTTGTTATCTCACAGACATTTCATTACCCAAACTAGATAACATCAGTGCTAGTTTATACATTTTTAATACTGTATATTTTACACACTACTGGCATGAGCATTATTTGATTAGCAGAATGTGTACTGTTTCAATCTTATCCTTCACTCACTATTTTTATAGGTAAGATACAGGTAGTCCTCAGCTTATAACAGTTCATTTTTTAACTGTTTTTCATAATTACAACCTTTGCAGCATCCGCTTGATCATGTGATCAAAATTCAGATGTTTGGTAAACTGGTTCACATTTATGATGGTTGCAGAGTCCAAGGGATCATCATGCCTTTTGCAACCTTCTGACAAGCAAAGTGAGGCCAGATTCACTTAATAACCAGGTTACTAACTTATCAACTGAAGTGATTCACTTAACAACTGTGGCAAGGAAAGTTGTAAAATGGAGCAAAACTCACTTAACAAATATCTCACTGAACAACAGGAATGTGGGGCCTCCATTCTGGTCATAAGTCGAGTGTCTATACACTCAGGAGCTGCGGTCAGTATCAGTTCCTAAATTCTTTTGTGCAACTGTGCAGCCATCCAAGCTAAGCACAAGTTGTAGACTTACACAAGGATACGACCAGCATCACTTCAAAACCAATCAAATCTTCTTCCTGCCTCCCCAATTTCTTCCTCCACTCGAAAGACACATGAAGATGTGTAATGACAGGGCTAGAAATAGAAATTCCACATGCAACGTTAACTCAGTGCAGAGAGGAAATAGCACATTCTAGCTTCCTTGGAGACAAATTCAGGAGATCAAGAGACAAATATAGATCTGCCTCTGACTTGCTGCAGGTACAGGATCCAGTTGCAGAAGGTATTCCTGAACAGAACTCACTTTATCTCCCATTCTCATTCACAGGGCTATCAGAGGACATCAGATGTACCATTAAGAAGGACAGTGCCCATATTTCATATTTATTTCATAAACGCAGACAAGGAACAGGAAATAGATTCTTGAATAAAGAGCAAAGAATTATCATTCCTCTAAGACCCCAATATGATACCTGAATTACACATTGAGAGAAAAAGTAAGGCTCAGTAGAGATTTCACTGCATAAGCACTTGTCTCCTTTGTCATAATAAACCCTAAAAAATAAACTGGGTGAAATCTACCTTTTTAAATTACTCTGAACCAACCACCTTTAAAGTACCGGTGACTTTAAAGATACAAAATTCTTCACTAATGTATGAGAAATCATACAATCCAATTTTCTGCAGTGTTCACAGAAGAGAAATGCAACAACAACAACAAAAGCCAATTAAAAGAGGTTTTGTGTAACATAAACAAGCTGCTGCTTTAGTCATATGTCTTTGTTCTTCTAAATGTAATCCCTCTATTTGGTACCCTAGGCTGGAGACTTTGAAATTCCTCTTAAGGATAATAACAGTAGACAGCACTTGAATGCTCCCTTTGAAGCACACACTACACAGACTTTACTGCTGACCTTCAATTTTCAACAAGATTAATCCCAGATCTACAATTGAGGTAGTCTAAATGTGATTATCAATCACAGTTGGTTTTTTTTCATTGTTGCTGACCGTTTCAGAATACATTCCAAAATGGCAACCGGCAGGATATAAATTACCTGTTCAACGTTGCATTAATATTTTATACATAATAAAATGTAAATTGAAAAGGCCTCTTGTTCCCTCTACATATTTTATTTTCTTTGGAGTAAACCAAAACATTGTTTGCTTTGCTCTGTACAGTGGCCAGTGCACAGTTGTGATATTCCAACAACAGTCAAGTGACAGTCATGTTTCTATATTTTTTTCAAAGGGGAGGTTTGTTTGTTTGTTTGTTTATTGCTTGCTTGCTTGCTTGCTTGCTTGCCTGCCTGCCTGCCTGCCTGGTAAGTGATAGCTGCACTATGAATAATCACAGAAAATGCAAAATTCAGGAAAAGTCATATATAAAATTATAAAAATATGCAAGTAAGTGGTTACTGCAAAGACCGAAACAGAAAGGCAGATTGACACAGGATGAGTGGGTTTTTTAGTTCTTACTATACTCACAAATATCCAGTTTCCAGAATCTAATTTAATGTTCCAAAAGGAAGATTTAACATGATTCTTGACCTGCCAAGCAACATTAGAGCAAAAAAGCTCTATCAAAACCGTAAAAAAAAAACCCTCTACACTATCAGCCTCCTTTGATTGTCACCTGGGCTACAAATATTTCCTCTCAACAAATATGTGTACTATTTGTACTATAATGTAGAAGTAAAAAGTTAAGGTTCTTTGTTACATTATTTTACTGCACCAAAGGGAGTCTGAAGTCAATGCCTTTTCTGTCTTTTTCCTTTCTTCTCTACACTTTTCTATTCCCTTTTTCCTCCCCTATTTTTCCTATTATTGGCTTTTGTATTTTTGTACTTTATATTATAAACTAATAAAAAGAATTGCTTTCTGAAAAAAAATATGTGTATATGAGTATGCGTATTTATATATAGGCCACATTAGGGGAAAAAAACAGGATCAGGACAAAAGATTTAATATTAACAGAATTAAAAATTTCCTATACAATAAGGCAACCCATGTATATAATTACAGACAGTACGACCAGTCACTTAGTAATTGTTACTAATTTATGATGAACCCCCAAAAAGATACTTATGACTTAGATTCAAAGTTTCAATGGCTGCTCTCCCCCCCCCCCCTGCGCAGTCATGTGATTGCATTTTGTGTGCTCAGCAACTAGCCTGCATTTATAATTGTCCTGTGGTCACATGTTTTACAATATATTTTGTCAACAAAACCAGCATTTGTTCCCAATGGCCAGCAAAAATAAATGCCCATGGCGGACAATGGGTTTGCTTAATGACTGCTGCAAAAAAAATTCATAAAATTTGGTCAATCATGTTAATCATTGGCATGACTTGTGACCAAAATACCAGGCTCAATTATAGCCGTAAGTCGAGGACTATCTATAATGTAAATTCAACCTGTTTACACATATACTTACAAATCATTGCTATAGAAGAACACGCATAAGAAAGAGAAAACAGAAATCTGGTTGCACAGTAATGGAAAAGCAAATGAGAGTGTGATTAAAAAAATATTAGAATGTGCTGAAATGGACAGATTAATGCTGACAATTAAGGAAAAAGAAGGAACTGAATATTTCTTGACATGGGACATATTTTACCAATAGTTAGATAATAAAAAAAGAAGTTAGAAATATGGGGATACAAAAAGGACTAATGTCATAAAGGAGATTTGTTAAAGTAGACAAGTAAAATATTATCATTATTATAGAATTAATATCATTGTGATGAATATTATTGTAAACATTTTGATTATGATTTCCTAAAAGTAATTGTACCCAGACGACACACTATTTAATTGAAATTGAATTTTTACGTGATATATAAATAAAACAAAAAATTTGGAAAATAAAAACAAATCTGAGCTAAGCACCATATATGTCTCCATGTACTTATTCTTTAGTAGGTGTGTCCTTTAGTAATACCCATTAGATACAGGGGTTTTAAATTTCAATAAAACATGGATAACTGCTGCTATTGAGGAAATGTGTACCTTTAGCCAGCCTATAGCACATAGTATGTTGGTAGTGGTGAGGGAAATTGGGAGAAATCCTTGGGATACAAACCTGATTTCTACCAAGACCATGGCTGATAGAAGTTCAATTAATCTCTGCCACCTTTTTCCCCAGGTGAACATGCTTGGATTGGGCGTTGGTATAATTACCTGAGAATGTATTTTCTATCTACGCTGCAAGAGAGTCCAGGATGGGTAAGACTCCTCCCTCTGAGGTCATAGAGCTGAGTCTGCCACTATATAAAAAGCCTGCCCCTAGCTAGCTGGCTCCACAGCTTTTAGGCAAAGTTGTGTGACAGACATAAGATGCATCTGGAAGATAAAACATGACAATGAAATCACCTCCCCACCACCACCAGGACCAGATGCCTCTTGCAGCACAGATAGAAAGGGCATTCTCAGGTATTTATATCAACACCCATTCTCATCCACACAGTGATAAGAGTCCAGGATGGGACATACCAAAGCCTGCATGTCCACAGGAGGGCCACCATCTGGTCCTCTCACTCTGACTGTGGCACCACCTTCTGTAGGACCCGTAGTCCAAATGCTGCCTCAGCTGAGGCAAACGAGTCCAGATGATAGTGCCATATAAATGGCGATGGGAACGCCCAGGTAGCTGCTCTGATTTCTTCAACTGACGCTTGATTATTCTAAGTGGCAGAAGTAACAGCACTTCTAATGGAGTGGGCTGTAATGTTCTTGGGCATCGGCAGGGACAAAGTCTGGTAGGCTTTGGAGATACATGTTCTAATCCATATACCAATGGTAGATGAGAAAGTCTTACTCCCCAAGGATGAGGGCTGGAAAGGGACGAACAGTGCTTCAGGTTTCTGAAAGGTTGCAGTACGTTTGATGTAGATACGGATAGCTCGCCTTATATCCAACGTATGCCATTTGCGCTCTAAGTCATGGCGAGGCTTGGGGCAAAAATCTGACAACACAATGTCTTGTGCCCGATGAAACCAAGAAACATAGGATCCAGACTCAAAACCACCCTGTTCTTATGGAACATGCACGGGTCCTGACACTCTCCTGGCCGAAGTAATGGCCACTAAAAAAACCCACCTTGAGGGTCATAAATTGAAGATACACTGAATTAAGGGGATCAAAGAGGTGTTCTGTAAGGGCCTGTAACACTTTAGGGAGGTACCATGTGGGGTACCTATGAACCACCAGAGGGCGGAGATTGGAAGCCCCCTTCAGAAACCTGCGGACTGATGGATGGTGGGATAAGGACGAGTAATTTTCCTAGGACAACACTGATGACAAAACCTGATAGCGAAGTGTGTTAGGTGCTAACCCCTGATCTAGCCCATCTTGAAGAAACATTAACATATCTGCAACCGAAGATGCAGAAAAGGGGTCTCAGGCTGCCTTGGAACACCAAGTACAGAAGACCTTCCAGGTAGCATTGTAGATGCGAGTAGTGGAAGGTTTACGGGAAGCCTGGATAGTCTCTATCATCCTGTCTGGGAGGTCAGAGTCCCTCAGAGATTGCTGCTCAAGTGCCAAATGGTTAAGCGAAACCATTGAGGGTCCAGGTGGAGTAATGCTCCTTGATGGAGGGAGACTCTGTTGGCCGGAATCCTCCATGGCTGGACTAGACAGATTCACCAGGTTGGCGAACCAGGGTCTCCTGTGCCAATGGGGCGCCAGGAGTAGTAGCTCCGCCTTTTCCTCCACCATCTTCCGAATGACTGCTGGAACGATCAGAAGAGGGGGAAAGGCGTAGAGGAGACCTGGAGGCCATTTGCTCCAAAAAGTGTTGGTCCCCTCTGCTCCCTGGGTCAGAAACCTGGTGAAGAATCTGCTTCCTGAGTGTTTTGAGGAGAGGTGAAGAGATCTACTGCTGGAGTTCCGAACCTGCAGGATAGATCCAGGAACAAGGAAGGATAGAGACTCCACTCCGATTGGTCAACTCTGGACCAGCACAACCAATCAGTCAGGGTGTTGTCGACCCCAAAAATGTGGTCTGGCCTGATGGAAAGAAGGTAATTCTCCGCCCACTGCCCCAGGCATTCTGCTTCCCTCATCAAGGCCCTGGACCTGGTCCTTCCCATTTGTTGGCATGTGCCTTTGAGGCCACATTGTCGGTTCATGACCAGCACATGACAACCTGCCACCCTGTTCTGGAAACACTTCAGGGCTAGGAAGATGGCCCTGAGCCAATTTATGGGGCAGGCCCTGTCTACCTGAGACCAGAGCCCCTGGGCTATCTTGCCAGCTAGAAGGACTCCCAGCCCTGGAGGCTGGCATCTGTGGTGAGCAGTACTCTGTCTGGTTCCATTAATGGATGCCCTTTCCAGACTGCAGGGGATTGCCACCACCTGAGGGAATGAAGGATCTGTGGCGAAACCTGAACCCTGGAGGAAGAGTGGCTGGTTCCTGCTCATTGAAAAGGGAGCAGGAACCATTGAAGAGCCCGGGCATGGAGATGGGCCCACGGGACGATGCCAATGCAGGAAATCCATTTTCCCTAGAATCTTGGACAGGAAGCCCAAGGCAACTGTGTGCTGACCTCGAATCTGAACTATAAAGTCGTTGAGGCTCTCCCCATGTTCCAAGGATAGAAAGACCTCACAGAGTGATGTATCAATGATTGCCCCAAAATGAAGCAATCTGGTCATTGGGGAGAGATGGCTTTTCTTGAAGTTGATAGAAAAACCATGGTCTTGCAGGGACTGCAGTGTGATGTGGATATCACGATAGGCGGATGGCAGCGATGTCGACTGGATCAGGATGTCGTCCAGATAACCAGAGAACACTGGACCCTCACTGGAATCGTTCAGAGTGAAGCCACCCATGCCGCCAAGATCTTGGTGAAGACTCTAGGGGCCGCTGAAAGCCCGAAGGGAAGGGCCCGCTACTGGAAATCCTTGTTCTAGTAACAAAAATGAAGAAACTGGCAGTGATGAGGCCAGATAGGTGTATGGAGGTATGTCTCCGTAAGGTCTATCAAAGAGAGGAACGGTCTCTAAAATTGAATGCAAGGTCTGCATCTTAAAACATCTGTAAGGGATGAATCTGTTCAAAACTCTAAGGTCGAGAATGGCTCGCCACTCCCTCCCGCCAAGGCCTTTGGGATCACAAAAAGGTGAGAGTAGAAACCTAGCCTTTGTTGGTCCACTGGAACCAGCTGAATGGCTCTGATGTCCAAGAGGTGTTGAATGGCCAATTCCATCAGAGTCCATCCCTTGATATCGGGCAGGAGACAAAAAACCTTGGGGGTGGGGAGAGGAACTCCAGTTGGAGGCCCAACCTTATCATCCTGAGTGGGTGCCAATGTTGACCCCTCCCATCTGCAGGCGAACAAGGAGTCCGATGGGTGGCGAGAAAGAGCATTCACTTTGAGTGCCGGAAAGAACAACCTCCTCCTCCTCAAAAGGGCCATTTACCAGAAGTCTGCTGCTGTCTACCTGCCGCCTCAGGATGCTGTTCCTGATAAGGAGGGAATGTTCTCTGGCCCTGGGAAAAATGAGTGGAGGACTTGGTGCGGAAGGAAGAAGGTCAGTAGTACGGGGTGGGACAGTACTCTGACTTCTTCCTTGCCGAAGAGAGAACCTTTCTCTTGGCCCTGGTTTCCACGAAGTATGGCTCCAGGGCGTCGCCAAACAACTTTTCTCTGGCGCATGGAATGGATGCCAGCTTCTATTTTCTGTGGGAATCAGACTGCCAATTTCACACAGCCAAAGGAGCCTCCTAGCCATCACCGATGAGGCCATGACCTTAGATGCAAATTTGGCCGAATTCAGTGTAGCGTCCACCATGAATTCTGCCACCACAATGATTTTATTTAGGTCTTGATGTGACCTAAAATTTGTGGTAGGAAGCCAATCTTATAGCTGGCGCAGCCATCTCAGAGATGCCCTCATAAAAGAACTAGGCTGCTGTGGAGGCTCAGACCGCCCAAGCTGCTGCTTGGTGGATACGCTTGAGCGTTTGTTCTGACCTTTTGTCCTCTGCTTTGAGAATGTCCTCTGGCTCAGTGGGGGTGCCTAATGTTGAGAACAAGGCGTCCACCAGGGCATCCACAGCTGGAACCAGGAGAGCATTGGCCAAGGAATGGCCCACATTGTAAAAATGCTTGTCATGTGATGAAGGCTGAGGCCCTGCCCCAGGGGAGGCACACTGCTCCTTGACCAGAAAGGATGGAAGTACCTCTGTGCGGACCACTGAGTTTGAGAAAAGAGTGTCACTGTGGCTAGATGAAGCCACTTGGGGTTCTGGGGCCACCTCCTCAGGACTTAATTGGGCTGTGACCAGTGCCTTGTGAGAAGCAGTTTGAACAGAGGTTTAAAAACCATTGCTGTGGGGGTTTGATCAGATATAGGCCCCTCTTCCTCCGATAAATTTGGATCCCTTATCTCCCCCTTCTCTTCCTCTGACATGGAGGATCGACTGTGTTCAGAGGGGTTGGTGTAATCCCTGTCCTCATCTTTGCCCCAATCAGATTGGGTAAAAGGGTAACTGAATTGATGATGTCTGGGAAACTCTCTCTGAGCTGGGGGGACCCCTTGGGAGTAGCCAGGAACCAGAGACTGACCGCCCCCTAAAGGGCAGAGGAATTGCTGAAACCCCTCAGCTAGGCCCTGCCTGATGGCCACTGAGACCATATCTCTGATATCATCAGATCTGCCCCCTGTGGGATCCACTGGACACAGGCCTGCAGCAGTATAAGTAGCTTCAGGCCTAGGCCTAGTGCCTCCTTGAATTACCTGACCAGGGGGGTAAGAGGGACCTGAGCCCCAGGTAGCCTGTCTGAAGTTGGGCTCAGACCTGCTTAAATCCTGGGGTAAAACTTCCTCCTCCACCCTCTCTGAAGACCAAGCTAAGAGATGGCTAGAAGAACTAGATTCAGACTCCCCTGCCCTAGCCATAACCCCTGGGCAAACCTGTACTTCCCCTGACTGAGAAGACTGCTGGATCTGGTTCCTCATCTGCTCCAGTGTCTTCACACTGTTTTTCCAAAGCAGCATGCCTTCTCTTCTCAGCCCTGAGTTCTGATTTGGAAGTCTTTTGGGGGGCCAGAGCCTTGACCCTGATCCTTGCTGCAGCTTCTCTCTTTGCAGAATGGCCTCTTTGTCTTCTTCTTTTTCTCCCTGGGACTTGAGAACCCTGGGCTTCTTCCAGACCAGAGAGGTCCCACTGGGCCATTCCACTTTCCATCCTCAAAACAGGACAGACACAAGGGGTGCTGGGAGCTTCCCCTGTAGGAGTGCTGCCTATTGCGTGTGCCAGGTGAGCTGTGGTAGCTGTGAGGCCCTGGAAATGGCCACTCCACAAAAAACAAAATGGCTGACTGCCACTCAAAATGGCCACCCGCTACGTGCACTAGCCCTCAGATGGCCTGGTCTACTCACTCGCTCCTTAGGCTCTTACCAGGCCCTGAGCGATCAAATGTTCACAGGCAGAACAGCTGCAAAGTGGCAAAGGGAGCTCTGAAGATCAGCTGTGGAACGGCTCAAAAAAAAAAAACATGCTGTGAAGGCACCGCTCGCAGTGGCTGAGAAACTGCGTGGGAGGCTCAGCCAAATTCTCCCTGTGATCACAATTCCTCCGACGGGAAGAGCCGAATCCTCAACGCTGCCAGAGAGCAGATCCCCACTCTCCTCGAAGCACAGCTCCACCGGACCCCTGGGACCTGTGCAGGGACCTTTTCTTTTTTTAGGTTGTTTGAAGAGATCGCTGTTGCTGTAGAATAAACTAACACGCTTTAAACTCTTTACAATGCTTCCAGATGTACTAGCTCTCTAGACACCAAGCTGAGTCAAAAGCTGGGGAGCCAGCTAGGGGCTGGCTTTTTATATAGCGGCAGACTCAGCTCTATGAGGGAGGAGTCATACCCATCCTGGACTCTCATCACAGTGTGGATGAGAACTTCTAGCTTTTGTTCAATCAGTGTGCTAACTTCATTCTCTTCTTGCTTCCTGCCATCTATAGGAGCTGTGCATCTACAACAGAGAGCTTTTCTGTCTGCTGAGATTTTCCATCACCTGAGGATTTGGATTTCGAAGAGGCCACTCAGCTAATGTGTTTGCTTCCACATCCAATGAAGCCTAGCGCTCACCAGCTTTCAACCACTTCCTTTCATTTCTGTGCGGTTCCTCAGACCACTTCCTTTCATTTCTGTGCGGTTCCTCAGACCACTTCCTTTCATTTCTGTGCGGTCTAAGACGGTTCCTCAGTTTCCACAATAGCTTTGTTGATTACCCTGTGTTCTCAGCTAAAGTTAGGTGACCTTTCTCCTGCATTTCCCACCCAAATAAAATACTTATTAGACAGGTAACCTTTTCTTCAATTCAGATAAGCACAACTAATTGTTACCAGTATTAATTGTACACACTACTAAACTTGCAGATAAAGTAGTACTAACTACTTGAAGATGCATTAAGTTCAAGAGTCAACTTTTCTCTAATTAAATTGCAGGCAGTCCAGAAAAACCTTCACTTTAATCCCGAAGGAATAACTACCAGTCAAAGTAGACAACATTGGACTAAAATAGTCAAAATCATGTCAAGTGAAAGTCAGCACTACATGCCTTATATGATTATAGAAGCAGATTCTTCTTTCCAATCATTCCTTGGCTTTACATTATCCAGAAAGTATATTATTTCTTTTTCCTCAAAGTCTAAGTAGTTTGAGGTGACACAGATCAAATATATTAAAATGAATAGAGGAAGTGGAAGTGAATAGATTAAGAGGAAGAAGACCAAGAAAATTGGGTTGGTTGGAGTTGATGAACACCTCATAAAGAAACAACATAGAAGGTTGTCATATCACTAATATGGAGCCAAGAAAGGTTATCAAAGACAGAAAGACATAAGAGGCATAATGAACCAGGCTGGTACAAAAGAGATTGGTTCAGATGGATACCTTTTCCTTTTCTCTTATTTCATCTCTTCAGTTTCTTTTGTTTGCTACTTCTTACTCTTTTTCTGCACTTTGCATGATATTGCTTACCTTGAAAGTGAACTGCGTGATGAATATATTGGCCAAAACATAGAACAGCTTGAAAACTACTTAACAGCCATCAATTCAAGTAAGGCACAAAATGTCATTGTGCATGTGTAAACCTTACTTCCATCATAGTCCCCCAGAAATTTAGACAGACAGACATACAACAGAATCAAGGACAACGTTGGACTAATAACTTGATATTCTCAATACAAATTAAACTACATGCACCCAACAGTTTCAGCAGACCAAGAGAACTGGATTTAATTCCACCTTGCTCATCCCTGTGTAACGCAATATTAACCAAGGAAATACTGAGTCTTTTATCAGAGTTTAGTGAAAAAGTAGAAATATGATTGAATGTCCAAAGCATTTTAGATACATTTCACTTCAAAGTTCTAGATAAGTTCTCCCAGAACTTTAATAAAGTCAGAAAGCATATAGGCTGGCCATGATTATGCAACAGTCCTCCTGGCACCATCATTTACCATGATGTGATTAGAAGAGTTCATTCAAACTAAATCACTAAGGCACCACCGAGTATCAAATGCTGTCAAAAAGTCTCCCAAGTTAACAGGGCTCTATTTACTCAACCATTCCCTGGCATAACTCATCAAAAGCAATCCAACTTGTTTTATCCTGAAATCTCAAATAGTTCCAGATTAATTTAATTTAATAGGCCAGATTATTTCAACCAGATGCAATCCAACAATAAGACCAAAGAAAGGCAGACTGACCAATTCAATCCCAGCAGTCCCAGGGTTGGGCTGATGACAAAAATTAAGTCACCATGTTGTTTTCACTAAGAAGCAAAATTCAGGGCAAGAAAGTAGCACAATCACTAGGCAGACAGATGTCAAGAATCTTTTCCAAATCAATCTGAGAATAAGGAAACTTTCCCCCTTATGTTCCACAGCACGTTGTGTGGTCTTGATCTCCAAGGGAGTGATATATTTAGACAACTCTGGCACAACTATGATTCAACCAGCCTCAAGTTGCTGATAAAAACGCAAACTCTGCCCTAGATCAAATTATTGCAATGTCTATGTTTGTGCATGTGTACGTGTATGATTTAGTATATACATCAGCAATTGTAGCCTAGCAAATACAAGCTAAAATGGAAGTAGTGATTACATGACTTCCCGTAATCCTCAGCAATGAATGAGAACATAGCTGGAAATTAACTGGACTTCCAGGAGGTTGAGGAAATATTCATCACTACTGGAAGAGCACTTGTTATGTTGACACATTAGTACCAAAGACACTTGTTCATCCATGAACCATCAGCTGCCTGCCTATTTGGGTTCAGCTATTTAGTAGTTTCAAAGAGACACATTGCTGAAAACTCGCCCATCTTCATTAGCAACATAAAGATTAAAGCTCTTACAAAATATTGACTATGCTTATACAGACAGTAGAAATAAATTACTTGCACATGAATGCAAACTGGAAAAAATTAGCAAAACCTCAGCCTTTTTTAAACTAGGTATGCCATCGTAGATTATAAAAGCTCCCCTTTGCCTAATAAATTAACTAGATTAAAATATTGCCTTATTTGCATAAAATGTAAGAAAAATAACTTCATAAATTTTTAAAACATTTGCTGCTGCACACATGCATAATTAGTAAGGAATTATAGAAAAGCCAATAGCTACTATGAGACAGGTTTACAGATATTTGTAAAGTAACTGCAGCTAGTGTAACTATTAATTGCGCTGGCAAAATAAATCTGATCTAATGAGAATCCTAGGACAGAAAGTCTGTTTTACTAGTGAAGCAAGTCCACATGCTGCAATCAATTAGGCTTCTTCTGGAACGATCACAGTCTTCAGTATGGCAAAGCTATGCAGGATTAACTTGAAAAACAAGTTTAACACTTGCCCACAAGCTAATATTACACTCCTTTCTAAAATTTCTTTTGTGCATACAGCTTGTGCAATCCAGTCCTAGGCAATTATTTACAACTGAATGTTATGCATCTTCTCCATAAAGCAATTTCATAACTCTACATTTGAAAATGGTTTGTACTGAATTTACAGTGCTGCCGTTTCTATAACGGTCAGTGGTTTTGTTTTATATTTTCCTTTTTTCCCCAGGAAAAAAAATGTAATGAAAAATAATGAGAAATCTCAAATTTATAATGTGGACTTCCCTAATTGGACACCCTCCTGAAGTATCAGAACTTCTTACTGCCCATGCTGATCCAAAGTTCTTGAGAAATGTAGACTCAAGACCCATCAGGCACAGCCAAGTTGGTAAAGACTCAAAGAATTAGCATCATGGATCTTTTCATGACTCTTATTTCGGTCTATGTAATGCTTTGCTTATAGATACCTTTGAGGAAATAGTTATGATTACATTATTTTGTACTTTCGTTCTCAGTTAATACAACATAGTGCCTCCATTTATCTCTGTAAATATGGGCAAAACACTTGTACCATATACATAGATAGGTGATCTCTGGGTCAGGAGACATGTCTAATTAATATATTTTGTTTTTAGATGCTAATTAGTGCCACTCCAAAGAAGAGGCTGTCCATAAATTACCCATGCAAATGGTAAGGAAATATACATTGCAATTATGCAGGCTATAACTTCATCATATGAACACTTGTGAAAGGTTTGTAATTAGCCTGCAGCAAGAACAGCCTGCAGAAGACTAACAAGGAAACTCTGATACAGAAGAAAAGAAGTGGTTCTTTCAGGCTATTAGTGAGCGGCCTTAATGCAGATGACTGAACAGATAAATACAGTCCTGTGTACTAGCAACTTTTGCAGATTTTTTTTGCAAAATAACTGCTGCAAAACAACAGGCTTGTAGAGGCATACAAGCAGCTGTGTAATGAACAGCAGTAGACAACACACATGGGATCAGAACAAGTTGCCAATCCCTTCACCTTTACTATACAGTTGCTGTAAAAATTGCATTCTCTGGCAAACTCTGCACTAATCCGAATTAGGTAAAATAATAATAAAAATGCAGTTATAACCTTTTAGACAGTCTCAGTCCAAGCAGCTAGGACAAGAGCAACACTCACTCTAGGCCGTCGCAGCCTTACAAGGGAGAATTTTAAATCATTCAAACCCCAAAAGGTTTATTTTCACCTAGAGAAACCAAAGCATGGAAGTAGTAGTCTATATCAGCGGTTGCCAACCGGTGGGCCGTGAGAAAATTTTGGTGGGCCGCAGAGAAATCTCACCCCCAGAGAACCCCCACAAAGCAATTAATCCAGGTTGCGCAGAAACACAAGGCTGCACCGCCCACATGCCCCGCAGGAACCCTCCCCTCCCACTCACTCCTTACCCGGTAAACTTGCCTGCTAAATTGCTATTTTTCCTTTTTCCTACCATTATCTGTTCTGCTGTGCTGGGAGATTTAGATTAGCTAGGAAGCAGGAAATGGTTGGATTTCTTGTTTTCTAGCTAGTCTTTAGATCTTCGGCTCAGCACAGTCGAACCTCCCTTAGGACTGAAGGTTTGCTTACAAGCAAATTCAGTGCAGAATCACAGCAAGCAAATTTGAGAGACTGAGCTAGCCAATGGCAGATAGATAGCTCACTGAATGATTCTGTGAGCAACTCAATCCGCCTGCTTTGCCTGATTTTGGGTAAAAGTTGCTCTTTTTTTAAATAAAAAATCCAATATTTATATAAATATTTATAATATTTACATACAAGCCATGCCCAGATAGTCACATGACCATCAAGCCACACCCACAGAACCAGTTAGTGGTCCCTGGGATCTAAAATTATGAGCTTGGTGAGGTCCAAAAGGTTGGCGACCCCTGGCCTATATAATATATCTCTGGGGAGAAGATCAGACAAATACAACTTCTTTCTTTATACCTAAGGAACCAAAACACACATCTAGCATATCTAGCCTATTTGATTATTTTCATAACCATCTTTCTATAAACCATGATTTTAAAATTGCACTTCAAAAAACAACATAATTAATTTACAATAATCAGCTTCTATAACTCTTTCAGAGTTTTTCACCAAAAATGGCATGGATTATCTTTCCTGAAAGAAACAAACAGCAAACACGAAACATCAAGAAAAAAGGTTTCCAACTTTTAACATGATTCAACCATAACCTTGGAGGAGTTGATATGTAATGTTCTGACATGTAAACCCAGCTCTCCCTCCTTTCACAGCGTTAACACTTGCCCCAGCGGGGTGACTGTGCAAGATTTTTGTTCAGTGATTGCCATTAAAAGCAGCAAGATCCACTTGCTAAAACCACATATCTCTTAATTTGCCTCTTTGAATTATTTAAACATCTATTCCGTATCATGACCATATGAGTTAAGAGAAGAAAACCATGTAGAACTTCAGCTTACTCATCCATTTAGACATATAAACTGCCCTTTGCTTCCTGCATGAATAATCCTACAGATTCGTTACCAAAGGAGAATCATCACATGTGGTAGGAGCCCTGAACGACCGTAAAAAGTGCAGGATTCTGGAAGGTGATCAAAACAGTGAATCAATCCAGTGTCGGCTCTTAAAATGAAGTATAGAGACTGAATTTAAAAATAACTAGTTGCTTTAACAATCTGCATCTTTCTATTATAAATGATTATTCTTTTATGAAAAACTATTTAGCATACACCCCCTCCCACATTTAGCTATCTAAATACAAGCTACTGTACCTTGAAACATCACCCTTGGTACTCCTTTGGGTCCCTTCTTCTTTTAAAGGTATGCTTTTAAAACATTTGAAAGGGTACTTACATTTTTAAACATTCTTTAAAAGAAGCTGACATGCTGCAGAGCAAAGCACCAACCTCTAGAGCAGTGGTTCCCAAACTTTTTCAACTTCCCTGCCCCCTTGGTGCTACAAACTCATCCTCAATGCCCCCCACCCAGGGGCGGGATTCAAATTTTTCTGGGTGTGGCCTAATTTGAGGGTGTGGCTTGCTGGTCACGTGACTGGGTGGGTGTGGCTTGCTGGATAGCTGCAGACCAGAACTTTGCTCCCAAATGTGCTCCCAAATTCAGAAGAAAAGACAAAAAGCAAGACAACGATTGACAGAAATCCTCAACAGCTACATGACATACATAGGAACTAGCCTGATTCACTAGATCGTTTACCACCATCTGGTCATTTGAACTATTGCATGGGTAAGCCATATGCACTACTGCAACCATGGTCTAATTCAGCAACCCCAGGTCCCAAAAGTTGGGGACTTCTAAGCTAAATAATCTATGCCAATAGGGTACTAGTGATGCATTTTGGAATTATAGCTAGTCTTCGCTCATTTAGCGACCATCCCAGTTACAATGATGATGAAAAAGTAACTTTACAACCAGTCCTTGCATTTACGATTTTAGCAGGTCTGTAAAGCAAAGGAAAGCTGAACTCAGTTGTCTTTTCACTTAGCAATTGCTTCACTTATTGACCAGAGTTGCGGGTCCCAAATTATAAAGCCATTTAACTTACCAATCCAAGGAACAGCATGAAACAATTCTGCAGATGAGCCCTATCAGCAGTTCTGAGCTGGGGAATTACAGCATGGCATAGAGGTAAACTGATGTGTCCAGAATGGAAGTTTATTTCTGCATGTAGCCTAATTTTTACACATAATTTTCTAAACTGCCAAGCAGTTGTGTTAATGTTGCCCAGATGAGCTAAAAAGAATAACTTTGCTACACCATTGACTATTCTTTCTTAAGTTGTTTTTCAAACAAAGCAAAACAGAAACACATTTTCCCCCTTTTTCATAAAGGAAGAAATCTAACTTCTTCATTTTCAAAGGCATCTCTTTTCTCAGACTGCGTCTTCCAACTGTAGCAGGCCAATTAAACCATAGGTTTAATTTACTCACAAAGTAACAATTTCTTCTTTATTACAAGCCGGAAGTATAAGTCTATTTTCTGGGAAAAAGAAATGGAAAAAGGCATACAACAGAACAAACAATTCCTCTATCCACTAAGTGTTAAAGGAGCTTCACTGTCATAATGTCCATGGCCTTATCAGACAGGTTACCTTGGAGTGAAAGTTATGTCACATAATCCTCAATTCTGTTCCCCCACCGTATACCATCTGCAGACAAAGTCAAACACTAATCTGATTTCTCTGTTGTTATTTTTTAAGTGCCTATTTGGATTGAATATTGTATGCCATCTGGCAAGATAAGCTGTTTATTCACATCTATTGCTTGCTTGCCTGCAAATCATTCACAAAACCAACAGCATAGCCTTTCATTTCTTAATTTGGCATTGGGGGGCAATATTTCAGGAATGTAGGAAGTATATTAATACAAATCCACTTATCAGAATTATTCAACCAAACAGCATCAATACATCTTCCAAGAGTTCTTTCTTGAAC
Organism: Notechis scutatus; assembly: GCF_049901735.1. Lineage (NCBI taxonomy): Eukaryota > Metazoa > Chordata > Lepidosauria > Squamata > Elapidae > Notechis > Notechis scutatus. Next base: position 247,753,681 of record NC_142009.1, on the reverse strand, counting down.
ACAGTATGATGCATGATCTAGGATAGTGATGGCTAACCTTTTTTGGCTCCCGTGCCGAAAATTAGCACCCAGAAGGCAATGCGTACTGGGCCCCCCTATGTCCCCTGTGCATGCCTGCGCAACCCCCCACGTGCAATGTGCACCTCTGCGCATGTGCGTGTGACCCCCTGCATATGCCATGCGCCTCTGCATATGCACGTATGATCCCCGCACACCGTGCATCTGAGCATGCATGCAAGACCCATGTGTGCTGTGCATCCCTGTGCATCTTCCACGCACTCCTCGCACCCCGTGCCAAATACCCGACAATCAGCTATCAGGAGGCAGCGCGCATGCGCACATGCACAGTGGGGTGCTTCCAGGTGACCTTTCACATGCCGGCAGAAGTGGCTCTACATGCCACTTCTGGCATGCGTGCCACAGGTTCGCCATCATGGGTCTAAGAAATGAATTTTATGACAAAGAAAAGTCTTAAAGAATTTAGACTGCTCTATGTCCCAGATAAAATCACATAGTTTGCAACTTTATCTGTTTCAGGAATAATTAGAAACCAAAAGTATATTTATTCAATTCAGACTTGGCCTTTTAACATGCAGTTTCTCTGCTATAGAAAAGCCACATGATCTGATATCTTGTTCTACTGCTCTAAATGGAAATCCACCTGTAATTTTACTTATTCTCCTGAGATCCAGTTACAAAATCATACCATCTTTTAAGCTTCATCTTCCCCATCTAGACCGATTAAGGGTATGTTTTCTTTTTTCTTTTTCATGATCATTTAGTATGCCTAGAAAGCGGCCTGCTTTGCCCACTCCATCATAACTTTTCAAGTTGAAACATTTAAACTTTCCCCCATGTAAATTTCTTAAGCCTCTCACTCCTTCTAAAAAGTTCTAGACTCATTTGAGTGGAACAAAACTCTTGGTGGCTGCACAGATATACTTTTCTTGGCAACAACATGGTAGCGATTGATTTTTTTCAAGTTTTTCTTTTTATTTCCCAATCGAGGCTACAGTCTGATATTTGCTAATAGCTCCACTCTGGTTAGGTTTTTCAAAAATCTATCGAGGTCAGCTCACCTGAATGAGCTATTTCTTCCAAGCTGTGATTTAAACACCTTAGGTCCTAATTGTAAATCAGGAATAAAAAAACAAGACTGGAGTATCTGTCAACTTTTACAGCTAAGTATAAACAACTAAAAGCCACCGTGTCCTTGAACAGAGTTGAAAGTTCATCTTCAGACAAGGAGGGGTTGTCTCTTAAAACAAGGGTCACCAACCCAATCCGTGGATCGGCATCAGGACACAGCATGCCAGAAACCGAGTGGCGCAAACAAGCAAAGCCCCATCTGTGAACAGCATGTGAAACCACGCCCACTCCAGTCCACAGAAAAACCTTTCTCCACAGAACCAGTCCCTCGTGCCCAAAAGGTTGGCGGATGCTGCCTTAAAAGACCAGAGGGATACAATCAAGATCAAGGGAGGTACTAATACCACTCTATAAAGCCTCAGTAAGACCACACCTAGAGTACTACATCCAGATTTGTTCACCACATTATAAAAAAGATGTTGAGACTCTAGAAAAAATACAGAGAAGAGCAACCAGGATGATTAGGGGACTGGAGACTAAACACATGAAGAATGGTTACAGGAACTGGGCATGGCTAGTCTAATGAAGAGAAGGACAAGGGGAGACATGATAGTAGTCTTCCAATATTTGAGGGGCTGCCACAGGGAGGAAGGGGTCAAGCTATTTTCTAAAGTGCCTGTAGGCCATACAAGGAATAATGGATGAAAACTGAACAAGGAGTGATTTAACCTGGAAATAAGGAGAAACTTTCTGACAGGGAGAACAATCAACCAATGGAATAGCTTGTCCTTGGAAGTTGTGGGAGCGCCATCACTTCAGATTTTCAAGAAGAGATTTGTCAGAAATAGTGTAGGGTCTCCCGCTTGGGCGGGGGGTGTGTGTGAACTAGATTACCTACAAGGTTCCTTCCAACTCTGATTATCTGTTATTTGTTATCTGTTATCTGACCCAATAGAAACACTACTTGACAAGTGAAAGGAAAAAGATTTTACTTGAGACCTACTCTATATATTCCTGGATCCAACATTTCAGAAGATGTTATTCTTCTGGAGCTGGACCATCTGGAACTTCCACACAGTATTCAAAGGAACCTGTCATTCTGACCTATGTTCTATACAAGGAACTCTCCTAATCCCAATAGCCTCAGCGTGATTTTCTACTAAATATCAATTCCAGCATCTACTCAGAATGAGTTCATTCATACATTTCATATAGACAGCATATTTTTCCATATAATGAAACCTCGATTTAACAGAGGTGAATGCAGGGGTAAGGAAGTCCATTACATTTCAATTTGCATCAATTTACATCATTTGCATAATTATATGATTGGTGTAAATGACAGCATCCCCAGTAAAACCTCAATTATGGACAAAACCTCCGTGAAATCCAAACAGAAAATCTGTCCATTGTATTCAAAGTCCACTAAACTGAGTGTTAAATAAATACTCTGAATGCACATTAGACACATTTGTTCACAGGCTCAGTTAAATATGATTTGCATGATGGGAATTAACCAGGGACAGTCCCTTCCCTCCTTTCCCCCCTGAAGAATTTGGACAAAGCTTTAGAAATATTTGCTAAAATGTAATTGCTTCTAAAACATAACTCTTGTGCTTGAGAACATCTCCTTTTAGCCTCACAAAAGAAAAAAAAAGTAAACTAGCCTTATTAGAGTTAACTGTTTTTGCTAAACCTGGTTTAATCAACATTAAATCAGAATCAATACCTGAGTCATTTACTGTGTTATTGACAAATCAGCAAAAGAAAAATTACACTGCTACAGTGAAATAGAGAGGGTAAGATGACCATCAAAAACTGAAGCTGTATACAAGCAGTCTTCATTTAGTGATTGCCTCATTTAACAACTATTCATCATTGTGGTTTCATTTAGCAATGACTTCACTTAACCACTGAGTTGCCAGTTGCAGTTGTGGTTAAATGGAGGCTACTTGAATGTAAAATTTGTCATATTTTCTGTGAGTTTTTTCTTCTACTTTTCTTCTACTTTCAAAAGGAGACTCCACTAGAAATTTGTTACAAATATGTCTCTATAAACAAAGGGAAGGAGAGTAATGTTTTATATCTTTAATGTAATATACACTGACCTGCCTTTTGCAAATGCAGAAAATATAAAATCCAGCTACTCATAATCAGTCAAAAGATAAGGAGCATAACCGAAGTATGTGAATTTTGTGCAGCAATAATTTTTGGCACATTCTATCAGTGCTACCTACAATAAAAATTATGGTGGACAAGACACTGAAAGCAATCAGTAGGTGTATCTCAGTAAAAGGCATCAGCAAAAGAGGCTACTAGATGCTTCTTATCTTCAGATGTTTATCTCACCTTCACCCTTTACACATTTATTTAATTCCCTGTGGGATCTATTTAATTGTATCCTTCCTCTAGTAAAATGGATATCACTACCGGATCAAATTCTATTTCTTCCCTGCCACCTTACAAAGGCTAAAGAGATGTGCAAGTATGGATTAGTTGGTGCAGAAAAGGGAATGATACAGAGCAATCTGAGACCACTTGTGTAGTAAGGATTTCATAAATTTGAACATCGTGTAAAGCAGATTTTATTTAATCATCTGGCAGAACCTTTCATCCACAAATACGGCTTTTATAACTTAAGCAATAAAATCTTAGAAGAAGTTGCCTCTCCAGAAAAAAAATGTATGTCATCAGGTAGGTTTGACTTATAAGATTGCCTTTTCCCTAGTATACACATGAAAGCCAACACAGAGAATTATTATTGCCGATATAAGAAAAAGAGCACTGAAACTGAGGAACAAATAAATGGTATAACAAAAATAAATACAATAGACCCTACAGAATTTTCTTTCACATCTATTAGAGCAGGAATATT